>NW_013953085.1:72198-73723 GCF_001266775.1 Austrofundulus limnaeus | reverse complement strand
TCCAAGGTGCTTCATGACCCATAATTGGGTCCCAAGCCCAACTTTGGGAACCAAAGTGCAGTGGTTCCAAAACTTTTCAGCTTTTGACCCACAAAATAACAGCAGCAGAGACCTGAGCCCCCAGCTATTTTTGGTTGATAAACATTTGTATCAGGTCAACAAAACATGGGCATAGTAACAATGTATCCATTTTAAATATACTAACCTCACTCATTTGTAACAACTAAGGCAAAAATGTCATTAATTCAGAATATCTTTTCAGGACTCCACCTTGATGTTTCAGGACCCCACTTTGGGTCCAGACCCCAACTTTGAGAAACACTGCACTAAAAGTGCTACGTACATATGGTTGGTGCTCTGCCGGTGTGAGTAGAAATCAATTTTGACAGAGGCTAACCATTAGATCCTCACTACAGACTAAGGACAGGCATTTTAAATGCATTTTAAATGAAAACACTTCTCTAATTTGTTAATGTTTCATTTTTATTTGAGTATTTGACCCATCCTGTCTCGTTCCCCTTACTTTGTCCTTCCCTCATGCAGATAAATTTAGTAAAGAACAAGCACCAACACAACAAACTGCTCAAAAGCAGAGAAAGCCTCTCAACAAGCGCTAATCTTAGCTGCTGCTATATAATTTAGGTCTGTTTCATGTTTTTGCTTAAAATATGACCCTGTGTGTCCACAGTTGGGACTTAGAGACATTTTACTCACACCAAGTCCTGCAGCTGAATAAAAACCCTCTAATCTAACAGAGGATGTGACCCATCACATCAGTTTAACTATTACATCAATTTTAGTCAAAATGACTTCAACACATTTTCAGATTCCTGCTTTTTAAGCTACATTTTGACATCTTGAGCTGTTCCAGAGAAATCGCTCGATTTGTCTTCCTGAATCAGGAAAACCAATTTATTTTGGTCTTAATCCTATTTTTAGATTATTCTAAAGATTTTTTTATGTTTCTTTAAAGAAACCTTTATTATTTGGATATTAAGAGCTGTAAAGAAAAAAAAAGCATTGCCAGCTCGCAGGGAAAGTAACAAAATATTCAAGGTTTTGCTGCTCACAATCATATTTTTTGCAGCTATTGCTTTGAAAAGTTCTTCAAAAAATGTTTTTTAAATTATTATATTTCAGATATTTCTAGTAGATAAGGTATTTATTCATTATTTTCATTTTGCCTTCTTTATTGTTTCAGGATGGGGTTAGGCCATTGGTGTTGAGTTGAAAAAAAAAAAAACCCACATTCACCGGAAAAGTAGAGTTAAGAAACAACTTTCTGTGTAATTACCAGGTAGGGCTGTGTATTGGTAAGAATTTGGTGATACGATACATACAGCGGGTAAAATAAGAATCGAACACGTCACCATTTTTCTCAGTAAATATATTACTAGAGGTGCTAATGACATGAAATTTTCACCAGATGTTGGTAACAACCCAAGTGATCCATACATGTCCAGAAATGAAGTTATTTTTAATAATGTGGAATGGCTCAGGGAAAAAGTATTGAACACATGAAGAA
>NW_013953085.1:61125-66114 GCF_001266775.1 Austrofundulus limnaeus | reverse complement strand
ACATCTGGTGAAAATTTCATGTCATTAGCACCTCTAGTATTATATTTACTGAGAAAAATGMTGACGTGTTCAATACTTATTTTACCCGCTGTATGGTTTTTCCTTCCTGTGTTCCACCAAAGCCACCTGCCGACGAGCATCATCAAACAAACTGTTGCAGATAAAAAGGCGCTCAGTAATCCGGCGGGCCTAATTACGCCACTGATGCGCGGTCTTGACGTCGCTGATTGCACTTGGGAAAGATTACAATCAAAGGATTCTTGGCTGCAGAGGAAGCTGCGCTTTAAATGTCATTTAGTGATCATCTGAGATGACTTCCCAAGTGGGGGAAAAGGCAGCCTAAATTCAGCAAGAGGCTGTTTTGTCAACGCTCACAGGTAGGACTCTGATATGCAGTCTCCACAGAGTTTAATGAGTCTGCTTATGTTTGCAGGGGAAAAAATAAGGAGAAAGGTGCTGAGGTGTTACTTGGGAAACAGCCAGGACTGTTAAGTAGAAACAGAGGGCAAATCTAAAAGTGAGGAAGAAGTCTGAGGGGAATACTTCGAGGGGAAAAAAGCCAGAGCCATGAGGTCTGAGCAAAGGACTGAAACTATTTGTGAGATTTCCTTGTACAGCTGCAGACACTTGCACCCCCCTCTCCAAGACCTTGTTGTAAAGCTGCGTGCTTAAAGCGGCTGATTGGGTCCATGGTGGAGCTGTGGGCATTCGTCTGTCTGGAGCTCAGGGTCTGAATGCCAGAGCTGAATAACTGATTACAGCAGAACCAGAGCTGAACTCAGCCTTCACAGCAAGGCAGCCGAAGTCCAGAGGAATTACCTCGCAGGGAAAGATCTTAAAGCAGAAATATGGATTGTTAGAGAAACTCACAAAACAAACAAAAAAAAAAAAAAAACCTGCCGGGCGCCAGCGTGGGGCGATCTGTTCGGAGTGCCGTGCTTTGAAGTGGATGCCGCGGCGGCACTGCGAGTGCGCTCTCTTGCAGCGTCTTCATCTGGCTGCTGCTGAGCGTTCCCATGATTCACTCGTTTCTTCTGTCATGAGCCGCTTTCAGAAAGGAACTTCCATTCTGAAGACGCACTCCTCTTGAATTACAATGTTCAGAACAATGAGAGAAGCCCATCTGAGATTTATTAGGATAGCATTCCTCTTAAAATAGCACCTCTGTCTGCGTAAAGAATATCAATTACTTTTAGAACTTAAAGGCCTAGCTTTCCTTGAAGGAATGTGTTTCACTCATTGCCTCTGATGCCAGAGTTTGTTATTGAAAATCTCATATAAAACCTAAGTATGTGTAGTGGACTACTCTCAGCTACTATCTCGCTAAAGTTTAGCTCAAAGTCTATAAAACTGATAGAGTCGTAGCCATTTTTGTGTTGGCTAATATAGACTAACTATAGCAGCCATCTTGATTTGAAAAGACTCCAAGTTTTAACAAATTGTAGATAAACATCTAATAATTACTGGCTGAAAGTTTCATTTAAATCTCTCGAGTGGCTCATTAAATATTTTGCTAACAGACAGAGTTGCCTCTTTAAATTAACGCTAAAGTTTAAGGCAAAGATCTTACACAATGAGTAACATTTGGAGTATGTGTTGTGAACGACTCTCAGCTACAACCATGCCAAGTTTTATTTCCTTTTATTTGAAAATCACTCAATTATTGTCATTTTTGTATTTTATAAGGTCAGTTGGCTGTGGTGGCTGTCTTGAATTTGGTTGGCTTAAAAAGTTAATCAGTTGTAGAAGTACATCCAATAATTATTTTCTGAAAGTTTCATTTAAATCGATTCAGTGATTAGTGAGATATTTTGTTAACAGGCACACATAGTTCATGTCAAATACTGTAGGAGCAAATTAAACAGAGATCTCGCACCATCTGTTAACAAAGTGAGTGGGACAGGTTACCACACTAAACTGTGGGTTAATATGTTTAAACTGACTTAGAAATACATAATACATACCTAAACACAGTGCTAAAACATTATCGCCCACCTTCATGTTTAGATAATAACATTTTCCAAAGAAAACTTAGTTCCTTGATACTATAGCTGCCACCAAACCCCCCCTCCATCTTCATCTCTCCCACACTCCCTCTCTAAATACTGCAGCGCCATCGCCCAAGGTCACGTTCTTCAGTCAGATAGGAGACGTGATGAGGAACGAGTACAGCTAATGTACTTTGCCGGCTCGATATTTAGAGAAGTTTCCCTGAACAATTAAGGAGCGAGCTGCAGACATCTTTATTATTAAATAACGTCTCAGACCAGATCCACGGCAGAGGATCGGTACTAAACGTATACACCGCTAACAAATGGGAGATCACACAGACGCTGACACAGAGTGATTAATGTTTACAGCATTTTAAAGAGATTTATTATTGTTTTTATGACACAAGGCTTTATTCAAGTTCCTGTTTAGCCCAGAAATCTATTTGTTCTGAGCTTACAGCGAGCTGTAAATTTCGCTGTTGCTCGCTCAGGCCAGGGTCGAGCCCAAACAACATAAAGTCAGGCCGATAAGCCCAGTTTGAGTTAAACAGCCGAACTTTAACCGTTCGTTCAGATCTACTGAAGTCAGGTTCTGTAGAGAAGTTATGAGCAACAAGAGAAACAGTATTTTCTCTGGATTTACAGACTTTTATTGTTTAAGCTAAAAAATGGCAGAACCCCTAGCTAAAAACCAAAAGAAGCAGAAAACTATGGAGGCAGAACACTAAATAAAACCCAAAAGTAATAAATACTTAGCAGAATGCTAGATAAAAGTTAAAAGTCGTAAAAGGTTAGCTAAAAGTAGCATAAGATCATCTAAAGCTAAAAATAAAAAAAAGCTATAGCAAAAAGCTAAAAAGAGCTTAACATTAGCTAAAAGTGGCAGAAAAGTAGAAGCAGAATGCATGCTAAAAGTAGCAAAATGATAGCTAATGGCTAGAAAATAAAAAAAACACAAACTAAAAGCCAAAAGTAGCAAATTGTTAGCTAAAAGCTCAATAGCCAAATGCTAAATAAATGCTAAATGTTTTACAATGCTAGGTAAAAATAAAAAAATAAGCTAAGAATAGAAAAAAATACTAGCAAAAACCTAAAAAGAGCTTAACATTAGCTAAAAGTGGCAGAAAAGTAGAAGCAGAATGCATGCTAAAAGTAGCAAAATGATAGCTAATGGCTAGAAAATAAAAAAAACACAAACTAAAAGCCAAAAGTAGCAAATTGTTAGCTAAAAGCTCAATAGCCAAATGCTAAATAAATGCTAAATGTTTTACAATGCTAGGTAAAAATAAAAAAATAAGCTAAGAATAGAAAAAAATACTAGCAAAAACCTAAAAAGAGCTTAACATTAGATAAAAATAGCAGAAAACTAGCTAATAGAAGCAGAACATTAACATTAGGTAAAAGTAGTAGAAAACTAGCTAACAGAAGCAGAGCAAGAGCTAATGACCAGAAAATGAATGAAAAATTAAAAGCCAACTCTTTATACAGTATTGTTAGCTCAATGTTTGTTAGGTAAAAGCCAAAAGTTGTAGAAAGCTAGTTAAAAGTAGCAAAAGATTAGTAGCACAATGCTAGCGAAAATGAGCAAGAGGAAAGCTAAAATAAATATTTTAAAGAAGCAAAATTTCGCTTGATATTTTACAAGAAAACAAAAATAGAGCAGGACACTTAAAAAAGAACAATGCTTTTGAAGAAAATAAACAGATTGGGAAAAGATTTAAAATAAAGTTTTATAATTTGAAAAGTACAAATCGACAAAACTCAAAAGTCATAGCAAAAATGCTCAGAATGAGATAAACACTTTGATGGATGAATGGCTAAAATAGCACAAAGTATGCAGAAGTTAAAGTGCAAAATACTTTGTATGTATGTATGTGTGTGTGTGGGGGGGTGCACCTGCTAGAAATAAAGATAACACTGTTCTTTAAAAATTATATAAATATTACATGTAAAAATAGTTTTAAGTTAAAAAACTAAAAAATAGAGTAAGATTGACAATTATGTGTCTTTTTACATTTTAGGACAAATGGAAAAAAAAGATTTTGCTGTGGGATAATCAAAGAAAGAAATGCACCGCAAACATGCTTATCTTTGTTTCTTCCTTCAGACGCAGAACTGAGGAGTTCTACAGGCGAAACCAGCATGACGCAGGTCAAAGTGAAAACCAGTTGCTTGTCTGTTCGCAGGAGACACTTCGTCACTGAAGACAAAGCTGTGGTTGTCTGAAAAATGGAGAGCTGTTCCAAACCGCTTAGCGTGAAGCAGTTTCACCCAAAACAAAACAAAAAAAAGTGCTCAAGGGGTGCATAAAGCAAATTGCTGCTGTCTCCGTCTGGAAAACATTCTGAACGCTCACGCAGACTGTGCTTTAGAAACTTTTACATCACCCTAAATTTACCAATTTTATTTTTTTTCAGCAGAAATTTGAAGATTTTCCTGCAGGATTACGTCAGATATAGCTGCAGCTGTGTTTGGAAACAACCATAGATGATAAAATGCAAAGCTGTAAATTTGCATGAACCACTGTCAAATGTTTAAGGCTCAGTTTTAAGAAAGATCCACTTGTCAGACTACTACAGGTATGGAGGAGTTATGGTTTGCAGGAAAAACATATAAAGTCTAAGCATTCATTATAAGCAGCCGCAGATGTGTTTTTGAATGATTACAGCTACTTTCTAGGAGTTTTATCAAAATTCATCAAGTGGTTCATGAGATATTCTGCTAACAGACAAAAACAAAGAGCATTTGTTGTTGAATGACTCTCAGCTACAACCAACACGTCTTCGCACACCGGTAACATTGATCAAACTGTAGCCATTTTTATCTTTCCTAAATTGGGTTGGTTGTCATGGCCAACTTAAATTGGATTCATTTCAAAACATATGAAATCTTATGGAAACATCCATCCATCCATCCATCCATCCATTTTCTTCCGCCTATCCGGGGTCGGGTCGCGGGGGCAGCAGCTTCAGAAGGGAGGCCCAGACCTCCCTCTCCC
>NW_013953085.1:56219-60165 GCF_001266775.1 Austrofundulus limnaeus | reverse complement strand
AGGACCTGACAGCCCATATCAAATGGCCTGGTACCCCATACTCCCGGAGAACCCCCCACAAGGCCCCCCTTGGGACACGGTCGAACGCCTTCTCCAAGTCCACAAAACACCTGTAGACCGGTTGGGCGAACTCCCATGCACCCTCCAGGACCCTGCTGAGGGTGTAGAGCTGGTCCAGTGTTCCAGGACCAGGACCAAAACCACACTGCTCTTCCTGAATCCTCAGGAAACATCTAATAATTATTTCCTGAAACTTTAATTAAAATCCACCACGTGTTTCACCACATATTCTGTTAACAGATAACTGACTCCAAATAATTAACAGCAAAGTTTTAAGTGTGTGTTTTCTATCAGTGCTCAGAATATGTGTTGAGTCCCAGTCTCAGCTACTACCACGCTAAATTTTAGATAAATATCTGTAACTTTAGCTGAGTTTGAGGTGTTTTTGTTGTTTTGAAGGTCAGTTGACCGTAGCAGCCGTCTTCCACCAGGTCTGCTGCAGAAGTTAATCAGTTTTAAAATCACATCCTGTGATTATTTCCTGTGAGTTTCATCAAAAATCCATTTATGAGATATTTTGCTGACAGACACACAAAGGCAAAAACACAACCTCCCGTGTGATAAGTCTGGGTACCTGCTGCTGATGATGAACCTGTTTTAATTTGAAAATAAAGGGAATTACAAGAATAAAAGTATTTAAAACCGTGTTGATGCTGTCAGGTCAGCGTTTCAAACTGATAATCTGAGCAGAATAAAGTTACAGAGCAACACCTGGTCAGCGGCTCCCTAAGACTTTAATCCTGCGCGCGCCTCTCACTTCAAAGTACCGAGCTTTACGGCTATAATTAGAAGCAAAGGTGAGAACAGAACCAGAACATGTTTCCATACCTACTGACCCAGAGTCGGTCCCGAGCTGAGGTCCGGTGCAGTCAGCGCGGTGTGGCGGCGGCAGCCAGCGGAGGAGAGCTGCTCAGAACCCCGCCGCGGCTTCAAAGCACCCGCCGGGGGGCGGAGACCCGCTCCAAACTGGTACCCAAACCCCGTTAAACACCTTTACCAGGTGGAGGTACCGCGAGGAAGTTCAGCACTCGTGGAAGAAAGAACAAAACAAAACATCCTCCTCCTCCTCCTCTCCTCCTCCTCCTCCTCTTCTCCTCCTCCTCCTCCTCTTCTCCTCTGTGAGGGAGGCTGGCTCCGCTCCGCAGCTCCGTCAGTGAGAGACGTGCGGGTTAAATCCTGACCATGCGGGACACGCTGCTGCTGCTGCTGCTGCTGCTGCTTCACCGGAACACCTGCAGGAGCCCCCCGCCCCCCGCACATATAAAATCACGTTATTTGTTATGTGTCGCGTGCCCTACACTGCCTGAGGAATAAGAAGCTGAGACACCAGCTCAGCCACCTTAAAGGGATAGTTCGGCTTTTTTTTCTAATGCAAACGGGTTTTTATGAACAGTAACTATCTTACCTGTTGTAGATAGATTTTTGAAAAGTGTCATTTGCTGTGTCCAAAACGACAGGCCGGGTCCTCCGGAGGACCCAGACTGCCCGGTCGCGGCGGGCCGGGTCCTTGGTAGACCGGGAAGACCGGGGAAAAAAGAGGCTGTGAATTTGGACGGTCTAGCCTCCCCTCCTCACCCCGGCGTACATCACATAGCAACTGTGACGACGCTAAACAAGCAAACTTAAATCAAAATTAGAAAAATATCAATACATTAGTATTATTAATATCACAAAACTATAAAATTAACTTAAAGGTATCATTTGAAGAACTGATTGACCCGCTGTAGGTGCATGTTTATTTCATGTTTTTTATGACAAAAATAATATGTAAAAACATGTCCATACAAATGATAAAAGTATTAGAATTACAACCGCTATTTTTTTAATTTCCATGTCACCATATTTTTATTTAAAACGTATTATTTTCTCTCGCTTCGTCCGCCATTACTAGCTTAAACAAATCTCCGGTCGGGCCGCAATGCATTATGGGATATGCTGGGCCGGGAAGGATCCATCAGACCTGTCCTTCAAATCGGGGAAAAGGAAGGACGTATTTGTCGGACGCATCGGAGGAGTCTTCAGTTTTGGACGTCCTTCGTCGCGGCGCTGTGACGTATGCGGCCGACGAATTCGACCTTCGGAGGACCCGGCCTGCCGTTTTGGACACAGCCATAATTTCATGCCAGCTACTCCCCCCACCCCTCATACACACCTTACACATTCACACTGAGACATAAATCAATAAAAATGCAGAAAGATCTTTTTAATGCATTGAAAAATGTTTTCATTCGCATAATATAAGACTTAAAATGCTGTGATTATATGCTCAGTCTGGTGCTGTAATGCACCGTAATGTAATGAAATGAAAAATAATAAAAAGTAATGGAAAATACACCTTAAACAGGAAACAAGACCAAAAAAACAGATGCTGATTGAGCTTTTTACAGTTACTAAAACCAGACGCTACATCCCAAATACATTCAAAGCCATTTATGGTGTTTGTCAACTCCAGTCTTTTTGTCATACCTGCTTTTTTTCTTGATTTTTATGTACAAACACATTTATAAATTAGTTTTATTGGTATTTTATGTTGTGATAGTTACATGTTCTTGATGTGTAATGATGTCCGAATGAAACACGATATGAACACTATCTAAACTGAGTGTATTTCAATGAATCAGACATAGGTTTTAATATATAGACCATAATGCAAACACTGACACTGAGCTTGCACATTAGTACTGTAAATGTAAAAAGGTGAATGCTGACGTGAAACCAGAAGTAGAAGTTTACAAAACATTTACGTTTTAGTCCAGTCTCACACACCTGCACAACATTCTGAAAACTCTTTCATATTTTGAGTTTCTAAGTATACAAGAAATTATTGTATTTGTCTGATTCACAGAACACAAAAGATGCAGCACAATTTTAACACTTACTAAAAAAACTTGTTTATCTCATCTCCACAACCAAAGATGGTCTGATTAGCTTAGTAAGCTAAAATAAATTAAAATCTGCTGCCAAAGTCTTCTTCCTCTTTATACCACCATCAAATCTGCATTGCAAAAATGATTTTTATGGTTATTTGCAAGCAGCAAACAGCAGCGACAGCAGCTAGCTGTAGCGTTTGTTAAACTAAATGTAATGTGAAATGTGTTGCAAGAGACAGCTTGTAAAACAGTGTTTGTATGAAAAGAGGACTTTTATCACACAGCCTTCATTTTGATCACTAAACCGTGTGCTAAACATGCTGTGTGTGACCTTGCTTTACAGCACCGCTTCATTGTTCAAATGTGAGAAATTCATCACTCAGTCTTGTGTTTGCTGTTAGGCTCTAATAATATTTGATCCACTCCTCATCCTCTGTGTTCAGTCCGGCTCATAAAAGGAATCAAAATCTAATTTATTTTCTTTAGATGTCAGAGAAGACAAGGCTGAATTCTTTTTTTTTTTTTTGATGGCCTCCCTTCTCCCCTATAGCCAACCTTTCCACACCATTATTATGTGTTTTTTTAAATAATAATAGGAGAAAAAGAAGAAAAAAGAAAAAAATGAAATGCAATGAATAAGAGCCAGCGACCACACACAGCAACCCCTGGGGCCAGCAGTGGCGAACTCACAGGCCCCGCCGGTACCCACCGCACCAGAGCGGATCCAGGCACCGACACAGAGGCCCGGGCCCCCAGGCCGCACCCCGCCCCCAGGCCAAGGCCAGATAGGACCAGGGGGAACCCAGCCCCACTGGGCAGCCACCGGGCCGAGCCGGCACATGCCCAAGCACCCAGCCCCGGACAACGAGAGCCACCAGCGCGCCAGTGGGCAAAGGCACAATCCACCAGAGGACAGCACGGCAGGGGAGTAGAGGGCCCTCAAATGAACCCGAAGAACGGGCCGCCCAATTCCCACCCTGACATAAATACAAGCATACATAAACACACTCATACAG
>NW_013953085.1:45491-54246 GCF_001266775.1 Austrofundulus limnaeus | reverse complement strand
GCCTAGAAATTCTGTCCATGAAAGTAATGAACAGAATCGGTGACAAAGGGCAGCCTTGGCGGAGTCCAACTCTCACCGGAAACGAGCACGACTTACTGCCGGCAATGTGGACCAGACTCTGACACCGGTCGTACAAGGACCTGACAGCCCGTATCAAAGGGCCCAGTACCCCATACTCCCGGAGAACCCCCCACAAGGCCCCCCTTGGGACACATTCGAACACCTTCTCCAAGTCCACAAAACACATGTAGACCAATTGGGTGAACTCCCATGCACCCTCCAGGATTAATTAAATCTGGTTTAATAAAACTTCAAAATTTAGAATCAATAAAATTGATTAACTTTTTTTAATCCCATAAAATCCAAAATATTTTTTTGCTTTCCTACTTTTTGAACACAATACTAAGTTTGGTTTCAAATCGGTTTCGTCTCATGTTGAGAGTTCGGTGTAAAAGTTTGACTGAACTCATCATTTCTTTATTTTATGTTTCTAAAGAACAGAAAGTTTCAGTCAACTTTTAAAGTGGTCTCACATATTTCTTCAGGATTTTGTTTTCTTTCTTTAAAGGGGATTATTATGTATTTTCCAGGCACACAGTTCAATTCTACACCACAATCAAGGAAATATGTTACTTTATGTTAAAATAAAGTTGACTTTGCATCTTGGTCTAAACCCCTTGAAATTGGCCTCTGTCTCTTTAAGAACATTTTACCGTTTCAGATACTCCCACTTCATCATGTTTTCAAGCAATACTTTATGGGAGTGGTGCTGTGTGGGGCGGGAGGGAGGATCTTTGTACAAATAGGTGGGGCTTTGTACAAAGAGGCGGTGCTTTGTACCAGCAAGTGTTTAGGCAGCTCCACATGGCTACAGGAGATTCAGGTATTTCTCAAACATGCAAGAATGAGTCAAAGCAACACTCTATGTTTTTAATGAAGGAATGACATTATAGCATGATATAGAGCTCAAAATGCCCCCTACACCCTTTAAAGATTTCTTTTGGATGCTTGAATCTGTTTACAAAGGTTTTATTATCGGCCCACCACTGAAAAGCAAAAGTGGACAAGAATGTTTTTCCTGCGTCTGTTTGCATGTATGTCTTTTACCAAATTATTTCAAACCACTAATTTTAATTAAGCTTTCAGAAATAAATTATCGGATGAACTTCTTCAGTCGGTCTAGTTCATTACTGTGCCTACAGCTAATCAAACTTAGCAAAGACAAAAATAGTAGGGGTGCAACAATACGTGTACCCGTATCGAACAGTGCTGTATGGAACAATACAGATTTTAAAAATTTACTTTATCAACTTGTCTTCTGAAGATGCTCTGTGTTGAAGGATCAGTGGATCTGTGTTCGACTACTCCACCTAGGCTGCATTTTTGAGCGCAGATCCACCGAGAAACTTGCTGTTTCAGCAACATTTAATTTAAAAACTGTACTTTTAGGTTAAACAAATGTTCATAATTAATATAAATAAATTACAAGTTAAAAGGGACGTGGAAATTTCTCTTTTTTGTATCGAAAAAATATAGAACCGTGAGACTAAAGTATCGAACCGAACCGAACTGTGAATTTCCTGTATCGTTGCACCCCTAAAAAAATAGCTATAAATTTGGTGTGAAAGGCAGTGAATGATGCGTTCCTTCGAAGAACTCCAGATTTTTAATTGGTTTAACCCATGTACCCCAGACACATGACATGTTGACTTAGCAAAGATACAAGTTTACAACTAACCTGTCACCAGGTCATTTCACTTAAATCTACAAAAAAAAAAAAAAAAAAAAAAAAACCCACTAATTTAAACAGTTTACTAAACAGAATAAAGCATTTTAGGCCCAGAAACATGATTCCTGAAGTCCTACCAGCAGATAATCACCTGAACAATGATGCATCTCTGTCATGGTTCGAACCCAGGAAAGTCGACTCACTCGAGGAGCTCAAAAATGATTGATGCGCAGATCAATACTGAAATATCGATACCACCGATACCAGAGCTTTGTACTCTAGAATTGATTCTAAAATCAAAATATCGATACTTTGATACTTCAATCATTTCAGGTAATGTATATCATTAACAGGGTTAAAAGTGGAAAGTGACAAAACTATTGAAATTGGTGAAACGGGGAGCAGTTGCTGGTGGGTGTGCAGGCTGAACGAGGGAGCAGAAACTCATTGAGAAGATTAAATAAATGAAAACACACGAATCAGAACTAAATGTAATAATGACAAACCACAAAAAATAAAACATGATCAAAAGAGAAGAAATTGAAAAATAAAACATGAAAGACTAGCCTACAAAAAAAAAGGATTTTAAACTTTACACAAATGCAGGGTGATTTAAAATTCATCTTATCTTTAAAAAGTCTGTCTTATAAAAACATAAAACCAGCAATATTTCTGAATATTTAATTATCAGCTGGTTATTGTATTGTCACTGCTCCTCCTTGCTCTCCTGTTGCAACAGATTGCATTTCTTCTGCAGCCTCACCTGCAAAACCTTCCTATATCCACAACACAGCTGAGCTACCACCCTGTGATAACAGTATCAGGGGGGTGTTGGCAAGTAATTACTCTGCTGTATTGCACAAAGTATGTGGTCCCAAGTACAGACTTAAAGGGATCCATGATTAGTTGTAACATTAGACTTTATTTGATAAACATATATTTTAACTGTAAAAATACTGTAGGCTGTTCAGTTTTTTATAAATTTTACACTAAAGGTTTAAAATATACAGTTTTACACGGACGGGGCCATTTTATTTACACACAAAGCATTATGACGTGGATAGGTCCTCGGTGCTAGCGAGCTATATCCACCCTGAAAGTTAATCTTGGACAATATCTGATGATTGACTCTTTTAAATGAAACCAGAGAGCGTTGACAGAGAGGAGAAGGTAGAAATGACTCAGCCTGGAACTGAAAATATAGATGGAGGACAACAGAGCTGCTTCATGGAAGAAGAACCTCAGCTTAGCCTGTTAGCTTTAGCGTTAGCGCCGACACTATCACCATAATATGTATTAGCTTAGTGCTAAACATTCTCCTCTCGTCACTGAGGTCCTCCATCCACATGACAGAGAGGGGAACACAAAAAATGACTCAGCCTGCAACTGGAAATATGGATGGAGGACCTCAGTTTAGCTTGTTTGTCGCGCTAGTGCTGAGCTTTTTTTTGTCACTTCAGTAGAAAACGAAACTAAATATTTGTTTATTTAGTTTATTTATTTCTTCATCATCAGTGACTTTTTTTAGAAAGATAGATAGAAAGATAGAAAGATTGAAATAGCGAGTATATTAAATATACACCAACAAAACACAGGACCACACACCCAACATCTGTCCGCTCACCTGAAAAATAAATGGATAAATACATAGAAGGCATATAAAAAATATACACATACCCATACATGTATAAAGATATACATACATACATGCCTACATTCATAAATATTGTTGGTATATACACACAGACATATATACACACTCAGTGACCAGTCAGAACCCCCCCGGATCAGAACACCTGTTTGTGAGCAGTTGTGAACATGGTGTATATACAAGATTTCTCCAATGGAATATTTAATAGTGACTGTGGAGGACCGAGACCCAACCCCCAAGACACGAGGCAGACATAGGGAAGACCAGAGCCCAAGGGCCTGAGAGGGATCCCGAGCGCAGAGCCCCAAGGGGCACCCGCAGATCCGCCCACCCACCCCCCAGATCAGACCATAGGGGAGAACTGGGAGAGTCCCCCCAGCGACCACACGCACAGCTCCCGGGGCCAGCAGCGACAAACTCATGCTCACACACGCTAGTGCTGAGCTAATACATATAAGGTAATAGAGCATCGGCACTAGCGTGGATTTAGCTCGCTCACACCGAGGACCTATCCACATAATCATTTACCCAGAATGATTTGCGTGTAAATAAAATGGCTGTTTGTGTTAAAATATATATATTTAAAAATTTACAAAACTAAACAGCCTGCAGTATTTTTACAGTCCTTATTTTACAGTTAAATGTTTATCAAATAAAGTCTAATGTTACAACTAATTGTGGATCCCTTTAAAATTTCTTTTGTTGTGAAATCTGATGAATACGTAGATCTAACCCTGCAGATATTCTTTTTATTCCTCTGCTTTATAATCAGTTAGCCCTGTTATTAACCACAACAGGTGCTAAATATTATGCTACACTTGTGGCTCTAAGGGGAAATTTAGTGAGTCTCAATTTGTGGACTTTATTTTGATTTTTTTACTATCATCAGCCATTGGCTAACTTTGGCAGCTCATGTACGTTCACTCAGTCATTATAGCCTCGGGCTCACAGAGAATTATTTTTATCCTTCAAAGTAACAAGAAAAACAAATGTACTACAAATGTTTTCAATGAAGTTTTAATTGGAAAACATCTTATCAGAGTTTTTCAATCAAACAAGAGTACGATCAGCAGTACAATTCAAACCTCTTGGTAAACTGTCAAAGAGTTCCCTCACTCAACAATCCAGAATATACTGTTGGTGTCTATTGAGCTGTGTTAGGGTGAAAGGTCAGTTTCACTGATAATGATGTCTATGGTGTAAACTGACAAACAGTTCAGTTAAAAAGCTTCCCCATTGATGACGACTAGCCTATCCAAACCATTTTATGTTCAGAGTAGTAGACTTAATGAGTACCACTCAGAATTTGTTTGATGGACGTGGTTGGAAAATGAGATCCAATGTGGCGTCACAGTCTGATATTTTCTATGCTAAACATTTGTGGAGTTACGTAATGAACAACATCCTGTGGATGGACAGATAGAAACAAAGGGTTTGACATTTCTGTTACTGAAAAGTCAAGCTGGAGCGTAGATAAGGTTTTAACAAAGGGCTCACCTGTAATCCTTGATTTTTGACCTTGAAATCAACAGGGATCATCCTTGACCCACGATGCATTCAACTGTCAATTTGATATTCCTACATTACACGGTTGCAGAGTTACAACACAGGCAAGAAATTGTCCACAGGGAGAGATGCATATGGGCGTAATTTGCAGGGGGGTTGGGGGGGTTGTGTCCCCAACAATAATTTTAGCAAGTCAATATACCCCCCCACCCCGCCCCAGTAAAATAACATAATTTACTCTTACAGAACTGGTTAAGTACACAGTACACACTCGCTTGTTGTCTTTAGGTAGCTTTGACCTGATTTCGGGGGTGGCTGTGGTGCAGTGGTAGAGCAGCCGGCTTTGGGACCCGCAAGTCACAGGTCTGACTCCCCGCCATGCCCAAATGCCATTTTGTCTTTGGGCAAGATACTTCACCCCCAATGCCTCTGATGTGTGTCCCATCAGTGTATAAATGTGATTGGCACTGATTAGTCTCCATAGAGGATTGTACATGTTAGCTTTGTAGGAGATCTGGTAAAGTGCTGTGTGAATGGATAAATGAGGACACAGATTGTAGTGTGAGGCGCTTTGAGTATCCTGGTTGGGTAGAAAGATGCTGTACAAGTACAGTCCATTTACCATTCAAAATTTATGATGTCATACATTTACAATTATGTAAGTATAGCTGCTAAAAATGACATGCGTCTGCTCGTCACATTACGGCTGGATTTGTTGAATCACGTGTTGTCATTTCTTCTAGTGCACCAGGTAAATGTACACTCTTGGTAAATGGAGAAATTGAGATATGTTGTAAAACAAATCCTAAAATTGTCAAATGTTTTTTATTGTTGGATAAAATGTGGCAAAAAGTCAGCCTTTTCCTAATTGTTGAACTGACGTGGAACAGAAAAGGTAGAGTGAATACAAAGAAAACAGGAAAGGTAAGTAAATCAGATTAAAAGCATTACAATGTATTTTAATCCCAAAATATCCTGAATCATTGCATAAAAGGTAGACCTAAAGCTACATTGTTGGACAGACAAACAGAGAAATGGCACCAAATCATAATATGTCCTGTCTGTTTTAAAGGGGGCATATCACAAAACCCTTAAACACATTTAGTTGTGTACTTGAAGTCTAAGAGTGCTAAAAGGTAGAATTCAGTCTTTCACTTCTGGAATTCAGTTCTGCAGGTTCGTCGTCTTCATTCTCTTCAGGTTCTGGGTCAGATTCCAACACGTAAAGCTGGATGGACAAGTCTTCCATTGTTAAGCTTGAGTTATACTTCAATACGATGTTAGACAGCGGGGTGGTGATTGCATGTTTTCGGATGTTTTTTCCTGATCGAGTATAAATGGGCTGAAGACACGACGGGGCATAAATTATCATAATCCTTCTTCTGCCCTCCCACAGCTCATATAAATGTATAAAAAACAATAATGATGGCTGGATATTGTGGATTTTTTTCACTCAATGATCAGTGTTTGTTGGGTGAAGAGTTCACAGAGGAAAAACTTATTTTTTCCCTTGTTTTTTATATTTTTTATTTATTTTATTTAATTAAAAAACAAAACATTTAATAAAAAACACAAAATTTTCAACACAACAAAAAATCGTTAAATGAAAGGGAGAAGAAAGAAGAAAAAAATCTTTTTATGTCTGCCTGTTAACTGATTTACTAACGGTGGTAATGGAAAAAAGACATTAACATCATATGCATGCTCATATTCAATAGGATCAAACCAGATACTCTTCAAAGCTGTTCATTTTTCTTATTTAAGAACTGGCTTCAGAGAAAATATCATTTTCATCAAAATAACATGCAGAAGGAAGAGCCGCTCTGGTCCTGCTCCACAGCGCTGTGTTGCTCCTCATGAACAAACATGCCCACAAAGTTCTGACCAATCACATGCTGTGAGCCACATCCACATCGCAGAGTTCTGACTGGGGGCAAAACAAACCACGGGAGAGCAGATGGAAGTTATGCAAGGGAGCAGCAGCAGGGAGAAGAAGACGTGCCACTCAAAGCATAAACCAGCCTTTATCATCTTTTTATACATTTGCATTTCCAACCTCTGCAGTAAATATTCAACTATTATAATCAGAGACAGTATTTACACTGCTCCTCATGATGGTGCAGAGCAGCGAGTGGACCCAGATCCACCAAAATTAGATTCATCTTTTGCGGGACGCCGGAGCTGCTCCAGAGTCAATTTACAAAAATCACACCGCAAGAACAGGAAGAAGAAAAAACACAACTTCCGTTTTTACAAAATAAATCTCCAAAGAAAGAGCAATTTTGTCAAAATGTTTGCTATATTAATAATTATATGGGTATATTTATACATAAACGCTGTCAAAACGCATCATTATGATTAGGAAGCAGATGGAAACACGCAGCTCACAACATATTCATACACATATGTTACACGTGGATTTTATTCTGAAATCAGAAGTTTCAGAAAGTCGACAGACGATGCAGTTTCAACTCGACTTCCACACAATGACTTATTTTGCTCAGAATTCTACATTTATCACTGATTTATTGTGCGATCTCACATTTCCTGCACATTCTTCTCCGAGCTCCCCGGAGCACGGGACGAGACCGAACCGGTTCGGAGGCAGTAGCCGACCCTCTGAGGCGAGGCGGAGAAAGTGGGCCCAAATGCATCCAGAGGAGCCCGGTCTGCTTTGACTTAGAACCTCTTCAGGGACCAGATAAACAAACAAACAAATGTTTTGTGGATCTGGTAAAAAAAACTTCCATCCAGCAGTAACTTCAGTGAGGTTTGCACACCTCTCTTTTTATTTTTGACTCTTCACCGTTTCAACCTCTGAGCGCTCATTCTCACCACTTGCATACATGTCAACCCCTTCGGTCAATTACCTCTATAATGAGCCTCAGAAATCCCTAATTTTAGCAAAAAATAAAATAAAAATAATCTGTAGGCCTATTAATCACACGCACAGGGTTGGGGGGATACAGGCTGGCTGTCAGTTGCGGGTTTCAGCACCTGTGCAGGGCAGAGTCCCGGGGCAGAGCAGGAAGAAACGAGGAGGGAGAGGAGAACTTATTTAAAGTGGCAGAGCGGGTTGGAAGATGATTATTTTAGGTTATTTATTGTTTTTTAATGTCCTACAGGCTCTGAAATTAGTTTGAAACCACGTTTTTTTAAAATCCATAAAACTTGAAAATATTAGGGAGAGATTGTCTGTTAACTTCATACTTGCAAAATGAGGAAAAAATTACAGACAGTCCTACAATTTGACATGCTGCACTTGAGTGGGACACACTGGGACAGGAGAGACTGAGAGGACTCATGTTGTCCAGAATAAGAGATCAAAGAGAATCATGGATGAGTTCTCGGAGTGTGAGGTTCGTCATACGTCCTTCAATAGTGGTGAGTAGCTATTTCTTTTTGAAAATGTGTTTGTGAACCTGCTGGCTGCGGCGCCAGTTTTACTGAACTTTAGCTACTGATGGGGTACAGGCTCTGAGTTGAAATAGATAAAGCTGGTGTCAAAATGACCCGACCACTATCCGTGGTGCTGAACTGTTTTGAATTGTGTTGTTTTATCAGGTTTGTTAAACTTCATGTCCGTTTGATGGATTTCTACGGAGCCCGCCGGGGGTCAGTGGTGAAAAAAGAAAAACAGCCGCCGGAAATCCGTGCGCACGGYTTGSTAAACTGAGAGCACAGATTAGTAATCCGTGCGCACGGATTACTAATCTGTGCTCTCAGTTTCTGCAATCAGTGCACACAGATTGTGTCGACAGGTTGGACGCATGGTATGTGTGGTACAATCTGTTTTGTTGTATCCGGTTTTATTGTGAAAGGCTAAACAGGAAGTGAATACTGAGAGTGCGGGGACAACTTGTTGTTTC
>NW_013953085.1:34746-43196 GCF_001266775.1 Austrofundulus limnaeus | reverse complement strand
GTTACCGACATCTGGTGAAAATTTCATGTCATTAGCACCTCTAGTAATATATTTACTGAGAAAAATGGTGACGTGTTCAATACTTATTTTACCCGATGTAGTTTCTCTGGTGCTGAAGCTTGTAAGCCCTGCTGTTGCAGTATGTTGTATGAAATGGTGTTATCATGAGCGTTATTATTTGGTATAAAGGCCCAGTCAGTTGCCCCGTTCCCGGCCTGGCTCTGATTTTTTCTACTTGTGGTCTGAGACGCCTGCATTTAAAGACACAGCACCAAAATGAGTTGTTCTCAGATGCACCTCAGGACAGGGGAGAAAGAGGGGCTTGTGGAGCTACAATAACAAGGAATTCAGACCAAAGTAGTGCAGGTCCACTTTATATAGACCCCATATGAATGATTTAAACATGAAAAGGATGGATTTAAAAGCAAGAGAAGCAATAAACAAACCTTCGTTAGCCTCATTTAGCCTAGCCTGGATAAAGACTTTTGCTTCTTTCTCCATATTCTGTGACTGATGTCATATCTGACAAGGTACTATAACTATTTAAACATCACTTACAAACGTGACCAGGCTATTCCTTTAAACAAACTGACTGATTTAATACAGTGGACACCAAGAAAACCCTGTACACTGGTGTGGAAACAGGCACCACCTTCCTGCAGTCCAGAACAGAATGAAGCAGGTACAGCAAAGGACTGAATGGAAAGATTATATTAAGCAATATAGAAAATTGCCCACTTTAAAAAAACCTGCCTCTTTGCAGGAAAAATCTTCTTTCAAGCTGCCCTTGAAAGTTGGCAAGCCTGGGTAATGATACCTTGTCACGCGCTCCCTCGCATCAAGAAATATGGAGAAACGTATTATTGCTCCTAAAGCATGAAAACCAGCAGCAGTTTTGCACGCTTCTCTGCTGCCTCCCACCTGCTGTCTTCCTCCCAAAATCCCTGCTGAGACTGTATTTGCTCCCCCAAAAGCCTACAGTACAAAAGGAAAATCAAAAATCAATAAAACAGGAGCAAACACCAATAAAAAAGACTTCACAACAACAAGTAGTTTATGGAACTGATTTTATTATTGAATGATTTGATTGTGATTTATGTTACAATAAAAAGAAGCATAAACACAAATAATAGCAGTATTAAAAGCTTTAGTTTGAGACAGTTGAAGGCACTGGAATCATGAAAGCAACTAAAAGGCAACCTCACACTGAGCAAAAAAATATTACATGGTTTACTCTTTTTTTGTCGTAAAGCCCAGAAGAAAGAAATGCATTTAAAAAAAAGAAGGAAGAGCAATTCAACCACGGTAAGACAGATGTTTATGGCTTTGAGAGCTGACCAAGTAGACCCCCTTGGGCAATGACTGAGACCTTGCTAAGTCCTGACTGAACTTGTCCTCCTCTTGTGGCATTGCTGGTCTGATCAGTTCAAACCAGCAGGACAGACGGAGTGATCAGTGACCCCAGAGCCTCCTGTGTGGCAATAAAAGCCATTCGTTTATAGCAAAAACAGACTATTTGTTATGCAGCTGTATTATCTGGTGTAGAAGGAACGGTGTGAAGAAAAAAAACTTTTCTAAACCACAGAATCAATGTAGAGCAACAATTCCAACACATTTCAGCTAAATCCTGCATGTAAAAATAGCTGAATTGTAAGATGTTTGAATGTAGCTTTGGTGGCCATTTTTAGTTTTTCTATTTGCATTTGACATCTGTTGGGCATCGCTCTTAGCTACATTTAAGCTCAATCTCTCTAAAAATTTCAAATGTATTGTATTTGGTGGCCAGGTTGGATTTTCAATTATCAACCAACAAATCAAATTTTAGGTCATGTCATGATCGGTGTCTGTGCTTATGATTTAGTCTAAGTTTTCTGTCTTTTCCTCCTCTGCTTTCTTTCTGCCTTTGCTCTAGCCCCGCCCACTCACACCTGATCCTCATGTTTCTTCCCCAGGTGTTTCTTGTTTTTGCTCATTAGTTTTCCTTTATAGTCTGTTCTTTGTCCTCAGTCTTTGTCAGATCCTTATTTACTGTTTGTTGCTCATGTCATGCCAAGCCACGTTTTGTGTTTTGTTTGCTGCCACGTCAGCCTTTTCATTTAATAAATGTTTTTGCCACCTCACTCAGTCCTTCATCTGGGGTTCATACTAAACCATTCATAATAGATCAGTAGTAGTAAAAATGTTTAAAAAAACAAGTTAATGCCATTTGCAATTGATCAGCTTGAATTTTCGATTTGTGTGCTAATTTTGTTGAAAATTATGGCTACTACTATAAAATCTTTTTTACTATGTGTCTAAAATTGGCTGAAATATGTCTGTTTCTCAAAAAATTATTACCATTTTGCTTGAAATTGAAATTTCAAAATGTCATGAGGATTGGTCTTACCGTACCAAATTTTAGTTAATTTCAGAGTTATAAATATTTGCAATAAGCTTATGGCCATCTTTGAGTTCTGATTTTAATTCAGATTTTGTTAAAGATTATTTTTAGCTAATACTATATAAAATTTCAGCTGTGTATTTAATTGCTGAATTAAAGCCCTTTGTAAAATTGGCATTCGCGATTAGCTAAAATTAGGATAAGCAATCATTCTTTGCTACACCACAACAATTTTCAGCTCACTTAGTGTTAACATGGTTCAATTATAGCCATTTAGATTTAGCTATGACTGCCAGCTGGAATTTCAGATTAGCATTTAGTAAAGAGTTTTGGCTACACATGTGCTAATTTTCAGTCTTGTTTGTCTAATAAAGGCTGAATACAGCACTTGAAATTGAGATTCAGCATGTTTTTTGATCAATCTTAGCTACTATCACACAAAATTTCAACTCATATCTTAAAACGGATAAATTTGAGTAATTTCAAATAGGCTTTGGCCATCTTGAATTATGAAATCCCGGTTACTGTTCTTTATTAATATGCGCCCCCCTAAATAACACCTTGGCCACCCCTGTGCCACCCCTTGCAAAAATGTCTAGATCCACCCCTGGTCACCACCATCTGCAGTTGTCTTTGGCCATTGGTTGTGTCTGATGTGTCCAAATGTCCATTCAGACCAACAGAATGTTTGTAGCTGCTTGGACAAATAGGGCAAACTTCACCAAACCTGAAAACGTTAGGTGCTGAAATTACCTTGGTTAAGAACAGACCCAACAATCCATTCACTTATTAGGTCTAAAGAGAAGAAGCTGAGGGAAAAAGGGTCTGTGAGAAAAGGAAGTTCTGAAGACAATGTGTGTTGTCTGGGTCTCATTTAAATAGCCACTAAAGGGGTGGCTGTGGTGTAGTGGTAGAGCAGCCGGCTTGGTACCCAAAAGTCTTAGGTTCGACTCCCCGCCATACCCACATGTCGTGGTGTCCTTGAGCAAGACACCTAACCCTAACTGCTCCCCAGGCGCCTCACATGGCTGCCCGCTGCTCCACTTGGGTGTGGATGGGTTAAATGCAGAGCACAATTTCGCCATTGTGTGGAAACATACACTGATGACAAATAAAGCACCTTTACTTTACCTTTTTAAGAGGTAGACATTTATTGCACATCATTTCTGAATAAAAAAAAACAGGCAAATTGAGATTAAACTTCTAATTTAATTTCTTGTACCAATGCAATGACTAATACTGCGTTCACACCGAACGCGATTTCAGCGTCAGGAGCAGCAGGTTTACATACAAAGTCTATGGTGGACGCGCTTCAATCAGCGTCGGGAAGTGCTGCAGCGCCTCAAGCGCGATTAGAGCAGCGCGATTTGAACGATTTGAACGATCTGAGCGTTCAACGCGCTGAGGCGCAAATCGCTGAAGTTAGAAAATCTGAACTTTTGCAGCTCGACGCGCCGCGTCAACCAATCAGAGAGACTCCACTGTGTGATGTAGTGACATATTTCCCAACGGGACAGTTTACTGAATGATGTCCACTAACCTGAAACAGATGGAGAGGAGCTCTTTAGCTGAAATCGAGTGCCTGCAGTCGGTGTCCTGACAGGAGATATCCACACCAATGCGTGGCAGCGGCTCATCAGACTGGACTCGGGACAAAAATAGTCCTGAAAGCGAGCTGTGAGCCTCTCCCACAGCTGCTGGGTGATGAAACTCAGAATGTCTCTGAATTATCTGGTGAATTAATTATGAATTAATTATCTGATGAACGTGACATGCTCTTGCTCTCTGTAAATAAAGCAAAGCCACTTCCTCGTCCGACATTAAACAGAGCCCGACAGAGGAGGGAGGGGCGGGGAGGCTGTTGCCGTGCAGCGCTTCAAGAGCTGTCCTGTGTCTGACCTCAAAGTGCACAAGCAACCAACTTCAGCGTTGGCTTTTTGAAGCTGAAATCGCATTCGGTGTGAACGCAGCATAAGGAAACATCCCAGGTGGTGCAGTGTTTCTGAAACACAGTGCTGTCAGCAAACGTCCACATGAAAGTTGATAAACACAGGAGAGAATGAAAGAAAAAGATTTAGCTCATCGAAGGCGGTCCCAGTTCCAAAACATTCCTCTGAGTCATCAGGACAACAAAGGCCACCTAAAACTCTCCTGTACCCAGCTCAGTCAGAGCATTGCTTCAAGTTTTCTCACAGCACAGAGATGTTTCTGGTTCAAAGGTGAGAGCAAATGATTTTTCTCAAATTTAGACGAATATTGATCCCGAGGCAGTTGCTACATTCTGCTACAATCATCAGAGAGATTTTACAGAAAAGTGGCGGCAGCTTGATGACTGCGTGGGCATCACTCAGTCAATGTAAAAGTTCCCTTTCTGCACAAAAAACAAGTCAATCATTTTTAAAACACCATCCCCAGAACCAGCAACAAGTGTTTACAATCCTGACATTTTTGCACAAAAACAACACATTTTACGATTTGTATCATTATTTTTCACCTGACCCCACAGTGGCCTTGCTCTGAGAGTCTTTGCTGAACAACAACAGCAAAACTTTTCTGTTGCAATTTTCTATGAAGATCATTATCAGATTTTACAGGCACATTTTTGGGTCTCGACTGTCAGTCTCTAGTTGTACCTGTCACATAAAAAGTTTAGATACAGCAAAGATTTGGGAATAGATCTAATGCTTGACATCTCAGCACGTTTGTCACAAACTTTCCATTTGATGCAGTTCTATAGCACAGAGGTGGTGTTCAGCTGTGCTAACTAGGTGAAAAATGTCTATAAGAGAAAAGGTAGGAGGGAACAGATGGAGGCAGACTTCTGGGCGATACATCTCTACTCTGAGCTCCCACAGAACATTACACATTTCTTCTACTTTTCTCTTTGACTCTTTCACACAAATATTAGTTCATTTAATATGGTTAGTTGTTATGACACAATTACCCTGCAAAAATGAGCCGTCTAAAAATATTTTTTTAAAAATAAACTAGATTATAGCCTGAATCTTCTCTAATGAAGTGAAATAATCTGCCAGTGCAGTAAGATAATTGCTCTTGGTAGGACATCTTAAAATAAAGAAAGATTTCCAGGCTAACAAGATTAATTATTACAACACATTTTGCTCTTGATTAGCATATCAGTCTCAAATCAAGATCAAAAATACATTTTTGGCTAGATTTAAGATTGCAAGACTTTCAGTGAGGAAAATAAGTATTTGAACGCCCCTCAACTTCTCCCACTTAGAAATCATGGAGGGGTTTGAAATTTTCATCTTAGGTGCATGTCCACTGTGAGAGAGATAATCTAAAAAAATAATAAAATAAAAAATACAGAAATCACAATGTATGGTTCTTTTCAAATTTATTTGTGAGTTACTGCTGCAAATAAGTATTTGAACACCTGCCAATGAGCAAAAATTCTGGCCCTCAAAGATCTGTTAGGCTACGTTCACACTGCAGGTCTTAATGCTCAGTTCCGATTTTTTGAAAAAGTCCGATCTTTTTGTGTGAACGTTCACATTACATTTTAAATGTGACCTGCATCAGACCCCTGTGTGAACACTACACAGCACTGATGTGACACGCATGCGCAGTAAAAGACGTGACGTCTCATCAGTCGGCTTGTTTATTTACAGAGCTAGCATGGACGCTATTTGCACATCGAATCTGAAGTTGTTGTTTAATCAGAGCCGATTAAATAATTATCTGACCTGCTTCTTTAGTTCAGTGTTTATATCTGAACCTGCCTCTGACCGGGATGCTCCAGTGAAGCTTTTTTTTTAACAAAACTACGAGCTGGAAAAAAGTATCGACCGAGTAGCTAACTTTAGGATCGATACTCTCCACGACCCAGGCTGGACATGTTATTATCAAACTATCTACGTGGAAAATGAAAAGTAAAAAGATGAAACAACTGGACTTGTGTTGTGGAGCTGTAAACACACGGAGCTACAGATTTAAACAGCGAGACTTGAGGTTAGTGTCTTATCGATCCTTCACCTCCTCCTCCTGATGAAAAAGTCAGATGAATGTGACATGAGCGTTCACACTGCAGTCACTTTGAAAACATCAGATATGTATCCGATTTAAAACCACATACTGAAACGGCCTGGGTCGGATTTGAAAAAATTGGATTTGTCTCGTTCAGACTGTCATAAAAAAATCGGATATGAGTCAGATGGGTCAAAAAAAATCGGATTTGGGTCGGATTTGTCTGCAGTGTGAACGTAGCCTTAGTCAGCCTCTAAAAAGTCCACCTCCACTCCACTTATTATTCTAAATTAGAAGCACCTGTTTGAGGTCATTAGCTGCATGAAGACACCTGTCCACCCCACACAATCCAACCCATTCTCACTCCCGAGTCGTCACATATTGACGCTTTTCCAAAGTTCCCTTTGCGTCCAATTTTGATGCATCGGGTACTCCCCTTGCATCATATTTTGACGAGATGGGGCGGAATCTGTTGTCATAATTTCTGAAAGTGTAGAAAATGCACAAAAACTACCGTCCCAAAGCGTAAAATTACCTTTATTCACTTTAGACATCCTGTCCCWGACCCTAGTACCTAAAATTAACCATTAACCCTGATACCTAAAATTAACCATTTTTAGAAAATGTAGGAAATTCATGGCAACTATGTGTTGCAAAGCCTAAAATTACCTAATGTTCACTGTAGACATCCTATCCCTGACACCAGTCCCTAAACTTAACCATTTATCCTGATCCCTCATGTTAACCTCAGACCCCCGACCCAAAGACCCCTGGTGGCGCAACCCGGAAAAGCCGCGGGCGGCAAGGACTGACGCGAGGGGGGTACCTGATGCGTCAAAATAAGACGCAGAGGGAACTTTGGAAAAGCGTCAATACGTTGACGAGTTGGGAGTGAGAATGTGTTACACAATCAGAGTACTGAAGATGTGTCGTGGCTGGGTCTACCAACATGACAATGACCCGAAGAGCACAGCCAGGATAACCAAGGAGTGGCTCCGTAAGAAGCATTTCAAGGTTCTGGAGTGGCCTGGCCCGTCTCCAGACCTAAAGCCAATAGAAAATCTTTGGAGGGAGCTCAGACAGTTTTTCAGGGACAGCCCCAAAACCTGGCTGATCTAGAGAAGATCTGTGTGGAAGAATGGACCAAAATCCCTGCTGCAGTGTGCGCAAACCTGGTCAAAAACTACAGGAAACATTTAATCTCTGGAATTACAAACAAAGGCTACTCTACCAAATATTAACATTGATTCTCACTGGTGTTTAAATAAATATTTTCAGCAGTAACACACAAATAAATTATTTTAAAAATCATACATTGTGATTTGCAGATTTTTATATATTTTTAAGTCTTTTTAAGTCTCTGACGTTCCAATTTCTGGGGTGTCAAACATGTGAACATCATGTAGCCCTTAAAGTGTATCTTACCCCCCCACCCTGTGAAAAGATAACTCCGTCCCAAGGCGAAATTTGAAAAATGCATCAAAGTGGGTGGGGGTTAGAGAGTGGAGGTGTGGCCAGGACGAGAGAACGTGACAGGCAGCTAGCATTAGCAWAATTGATGCTACATGGAGAGTGACCACAGTATCGCAGATAGTTACATCTCTGAACGGTCTAAGGTGGAGGATTTTTCACCCCCCTCCTCACCAGAGGCAGAGAGAGACTTGATCAAGTCAGCTCAGTCTGGGACTGACTTATGTTGGCTCCGTGCATCAGGACATGAAGCTCCAGCAGCCTCGGCTGAGCTCCGTCCGCCTCACACCACACCAGCCTCGGACAGAGGAGGTGGAGTGCTCCGCGACAGCCTGACATAAAAAATAAAAGCATACAGCTGCAGCTGCTCACATGATCACTAGTATAAATCAGGAATAAAAGTGTTGGGTCTTGTTTGACTGAAGTTCGGTTCGTTAGGGCTGCAGCTGCCCCGCTGTGTTTCTGCCTTTTCCCCCCTCCTCCCCTCCCACTGTGCAGGACGTACTGCTGGTGTGTGTGTGTGTGGAGACGGAGAGGGAGAGTAGTGCAGCAGTCAGCTCTCCACCCGAGGCTGAAGGTCAACAGACGATCATGCTAAGCTTGCTAACTG
>NW_013953085.1:32405-34444 GCF_001266775.1 Austrofundulus limnaeus | reverse complement strand
ATATTACAGATTTGAACAAATACGCACAAAAACATCAAAATTAGCACAGAAACAGTACTATATAACATTTTAGACACATTTTAGGCAGTTTATCAACTAAAAAAGTTAATTTTGGGGTAAGTTACTCTTTAAAGGGCCAGTTGAAATTAACTTTGACATTTTGTTTACTTTCAACTAAACACAAAATGGAAACATCACGTTCCTCCTCTCATTGCTACAGCTCTACATGGTATTTTGTGCATAAAAACTGTTTTAACACATCCCCTTATTTCACACTGAAAGGTACTCTGTGTACAACGGACCAAATGTAAAATAAATAATACAGTAATGCTAATTTTAACATTGTTGAGTTGTAATAAGTAGCTGCCATCTTGAATTTTAAACTCTCCAACTTTCCGACCAGGAATTCCCACTGGTTCCAATTTAAATTTACAGTTTGTAAGTGGGAAATTCCAACTTCCCAGAACTACTGGACCTCAGTACAAGTAGCAGGCAAAATTGCAGCAAAATGGAGATTTAACACGGCGAAGTTTGCCTGCAAATTTTGAACCCTGTGCACCTTTACCTATTGGTGGGATGGCATCATTTCAGGGGTAAAATAAACTACATGCATTATGGGAACTGTAGTTCATAGTCAAAGCAACATACACCTCATTTTAATACATCAATAAGTGTTTGAAAGTCTCGCGGGCCACATAAAATGTTAATTATTGGGGCTGCGGTATCATGATGGTCAGTGCCAAGGCCTTTCTCTGAGGCTGCCGGTTTGAGCCCAGGTTGTGCTAGGAAGGACATCCATGAAACAGTTGCCTTATTTCCCACGCAAGTTTTCTCAAGTAGCGACCTATGCAGAAGGGAGCAGCTGAAAGAAAAACAATAATGTTAAACATTAATGGGCTAGGGCAGAGGTGGGTATCTGGTTTTCTCCAAAGGGTCAAACCAACAAACTCAGTATATATTTAACAATAAACAGAATTTTTATGAGCTGGTAAGAGTAGGCTACATTGTACCGAGCAAAGCAAACCTTATCTGTCATTTTGGGAATTTAAACTTTACATACTTAGTGTTAAAAAACACACTAACAGAAACAGTTGTGGAAAAAACCTGAATGTTACTGCAGCATTTCTAAATCCCAGGAGCTCTCCACTGGAAAAAAAAACACATCTTAGGGTGAGCTTGAAGAAGTGCACTGAGGTCATGTTGCATACATGACCAGACAAACACGAGCACACATACACAGGTCCAACAGCATTACAGCTGCCTCTGCCAGCAGGCGATAATCAAAAAGACACCACTCATGTGTTTTACTCTTTTATATACAGAAAATCCAAACCCTGAAGCCTGTGTTAAAATTGCTTCTGCTTGCACAGAGCTGATATTTAAAGGAGGGAGTTGGTGAAGTGTGAAGCGCAACTTTCTGATCATGGTTCATGCTAATGTAAGGTTATGTTTGAAAGGTTACTTTTAGAAATGAGATTGACTGGTTCACTGATTGACAGCCCAGGCTGATTTAGTTTCAGCCGCGCATTTTTGTCCTCAGGTCATGAAACTTTAATGCAGAAGGGGGTAATGCCAGTTTGTGATTACAGGGAAAAAAAGGGCAAGATTGAATTTATGCACTTTCTGCAGAGCTGCCAGGGTTACTTTGAAGGCCCACTACAGACCAATCAATACTGATTAACAATGCCTCTCCAGTTTTAGTCTGGACTTTGCAATAAAGGAGAGGAGCAGATGAATTTTGTGTTCTCGTATTTTGACTTTCACGTGAACTTTTTTTACGATGAGTGATACCAACGTAGCTTAATCTGAAGACAGTTAACATTCTGGATTATATAATGTTTATAAATCTTCACTAAATAAAAATTGGTCAGATTTCTTCAGGTTCTTTCAGTAAATGTTTAAAGAATGTGACACTGTATTTGCAGCAGAGGTTACAGTAATTAAGTACATTTACTTCGTTACAGTACTTAAGTAATTTTTTTGAGGATTTGTAATTTTACCAAGTATTTTTTTTTCAAACCATTACTTTTACTATATTT
>NW_013953085.1:29698-31366 GCF_001266775.1 Austrofundulus limnaeus | reverse complement strand
CTTTGTTGTACCTCCAGGAATAACAGCAGGAATTGAGTTTTTTTTCTTGATGGCTGCTTTCACCAAATCCGTGATGTGGGCCTGCATACTGTCCAATATCGTGTCTGTCGAAGATCCGTCGTGTCGTTTCTGCTACTAGCTAAAACAAAATGATGCTACACCTCCGGCTAAGCTGGCAGTAAGGTCGCTCGGCTGTAGACCGGTCGACGCGCTGTCACGTGGTTGTTCGGCGTTTGTTTTCGCACTGACCTTTCATAGTTCCCCCGAGAAACCCCGAGCCGAGCTGCTGGGAAAGCCCTCCRGCTCCAGCATACGTCACTGCATGGGATTCCTTCCCCGGYGAGTGCAATGCGGAAAAAAAAGTCAGCAGCTCTTCACTCAACGTTTATTCACAAACTGGTCCTGGATTAAGTTCAAAAGTTTTTATCAGTCAGATTCCACTGTGAAAAAATGTCTGTTTTATCCCCTTTTATGAGTTTTTGGCCATTGACTATCTTTAAATCACTGCTTCTTGGTACAACAGTTGGCTCTAGAAGGGATCGCTTTTTTCTTCTTTTTTCCTTTCTTTTTTTGAAGTGAGTGGTTGAAGCAAATGGAGCATAAGAGCCACCTGGTGGCTGAAGAAAAAAATCCATGTATAAGCCGCACCGGACTATAAGCCGCATGGTTCAAAGTTCAGGAAAAAAGTCGCGGCTTATAGTCTGAAAAATATGGTAAATATTCCAATTTCTTTCTATGATCTTTCTCTCAAATCCATTAGTTACCTTTAAATAATTAAAAAAATATGCCTGAATAGTTCATTTGTACTAGTTTTGATGAAAAGTGGTACAAACTATATAGTTTTTTTCTTGTTTACATGAATACAGTCGTTTTATTTGCCCTGATGTGTATAATATTAAATAATATAATGATAATAATATTTTTTAGTTTTATGATGTCACCTCCACTGACCGTTAAGGTTCCCAAAAATGCCTCAAAAAAGACCCACAGACCACCAGTTGATAATTCCAGTTGTAGCTTGTTTTGTGGCTCAGGAGACATTTTTTTAGTGAGACAAGGAGCAGAAATGTCTCTTTTAATTGTAAACGTTTCAGACCTCTGTGTTAACCCCTAACAGATGCCCCTGAAATTCTTTAAAAGCCTTTTTCACATTTTTAAGGTGCCAAACTAAAGGTAAGAACCAGAGGAAGTTTTCTGACACCCTAGTCTTCAAAATAAATGCCTCTGTTCAAGTCTGGAAATGTTTAAACACAGAAACTGCACCATGTTTGCCCACCAGTGGAACAAAGACTGTTAAGGGGTTCAGTAAATTCAACAGTTTATTTCTTAGAGAATGTGTAAAAGTACTTTTACTTTCCCAATTTTTATGAACAGTTTTGGGACTTTTACTTAAGTATTTTTCTCATCATTATTTATTTTTACTAAAGTAATTTTATCTTAAAGTATTTTTACTTTTACTTAGCTATTTTTTTTCAAGTACTTTGTAGACCTTTGATTTGTAGTAGTAGTAGTAGTAGTAGTAGTAGTAGTAGTAGTACTAGCAGTAGTAGTACTAGCAGTAGTAGTAGTAGTAGTGGTAGTAGTGGTAGTAGTAGTAGTAGTAGTAGTAGTGGTAGTAGTAGTAGTAGTAGTAGTAGTAGCAGCAGTAGTAGTAGTAGTGGTAGTAGT
>NW_013953085.1:26358-27726 GCF_001266775.1 Austrofundulus limnaeus | reverse complement strand
GGTAACACACCTTTATGAGCTCTGTACATTAACACTAAAATATTATAATCAACCAAATCATAGAATTTTAATCATTTCAAATCATGAAATAATATATTAGATGGAGATATATTGTTTATTGAGATATTTTATATAATATATTGGATAGAGACAGACATAGCAGGTGTGTGTGTTTTAAATGGACTGTTCATCACGGTTGTAAAGTTGATATTATTTTTTTAAAATATGAGTAACTTTTTTTAATTWAAGTGGAGTAGTTAGTAAAATTACTAAGTACTGTACTTTAGTTAAGTACCACCACAATTTTGTTCACTTTCATTTACCCTCATAAAATCATCCACCAGGTTGGAACCACTTTTTATTATTATTTTTTATTATTATTTTAAATAAAACCATTCAGCCGTGTTTCCACCTCTCCATCATGTGTGTGTCTCTCTGCAGTGCAGCCGAGCTCAACTGTGTCCAGTTTGTATTTTTGTTGTCATTGGTCAACACTACMCAGCTGCCTGCCCATACTCGTTTTTCATTGGTCGAAAGGTCTATCCGTCAACGAGCTTCCGCCTTTTTGTCCGCTTTTGATTGGCCGGTCCACGTTCCTCCTCCTCAGGTTGTGGGGTCCCCGGTTCGGTTCGTTCGTAGCCACATTTTAAAACTGGATCCCTTCCCCTCATTTCTGCTGACCCAGAAGTCCCCCCACTCCCGGACCGCCCTGTGCTCTGTGTTGAGCCCACACTGTGAGCCTGAAGCGGACTCCTCGGCACGGCGGTGGGCAGCGGGATGTCGGTAATCGCTCGGCTGCAGGGCCGAGAATTCGAGTACCTGATGAAGAAGAGGTCAGTGACCGTGGGCCGGAACTCCTCTCAGGGCTCGGTGGACGTCAGCATGGGCCACTCCAGCTTCATCTCCAGGCGACATCTGGACATCTTCACGGCCAGGGAGAGCAGCAGCGGCGCGGGGGGGTTCTACCTGCGGTGCCTCGGTAAAAACGGGGTGTTTGTGGACGGGGTGTTCCAGAGAAGAGGGGCTCCACCTCTGCAGCTCCCCCCAATGTGAGTTTAATTCACACGGTGTGCTGTTTGTGTGGAGCAGAGAGTGTTCCTGGGGTTGTGTTGTTGTAGCCCTCAGCGGCACTGCACGTGTTGTGTGTGGCGTGATGCGGTACAACAACAGCAAATGTCAACAACATCACGCTACGGTTACAAACAGCCTTGTTTAGCTCAGTGGTTCCCAAACTTTTTATCTTCTGACCCACTAAATATTCATGGCAAAAACTTGTGACCCCAAATATTACTGGTCTGAGTACACAAACTTCATTAATAACCCTAAAAACACAGGCTTTTTGACAATCTTATACACAAATATAAATAC
>NW_013953085.1:20247-26348 GCF_001266775.1 Austrofundulus limnaeus | reverse complement strand
ATATATATATATGTATATATATATATATGTAATGTGACAAAATATGGAAAAGTTCAAGGGGTATGAATACTTTTGCAAACCACTGTAAAAATAAATGTATGTCTACCTTAGTGGGACTTCTGGGAGGAGGAGGCCAGGGTCTCATAGATGGGCGGTATGAGGTGGATGAGAGGAGCAGGCTGGTCTCCAGTTGTGTCTTCAGTGGATCTGTTCTTGGACTTGATGATTTTCATGTGAGAGAAAGCTGAATTCAAATTCAAAGCACCTCTTCTGATGGTGGGATACGTTTCCTCTGACATCAGACTGAAGAACTCTCCTTCCATGCAACTTGTTGCTCTGGATTTGATCCCAATGTCATTTTGCAGAGTCAAAACCTCATTTTCAGCAGTCCAGCTGAAACACGGACACAAATTTGGACACATCCATCCATCCTGGTGGACAACTGCACATCTTTATAGCAGTCACAATCTTTTATTTTTAAAATCACGGAAAAGCATGTCTGCAGCATCAAACGCTCCTTTCATAACTTCCTCATTGCTAAAAGACAGTTTTTTGTGTTGAGGCAGGACGGGGCTGCATTAGCAGCAGCCTTACCTTTGAGGGGAAATCCATCTCATGGCGTTTGTGCATTGTTTTGAAAGAAATGCAGTTCCACGTTATTCTTTTTGGACAAGCCAAGGCAGCGCTCGAATTACATATGAGTCCTCTTCCCACTCCAGGTGAAAATAATAAGTTTTTATTTGCTTATTAGCTGTCTTTCTTTCTTTTTTTCAGCCTCGCTGCCATGTTTTAACACGTGACCCTAATCTTGCAAGACCATGTTCGGAGTGCAGTTTCACAGCACCCAAAACTCGCAAGACTGGAGCGTGTTCAAGAATGCAATGTTAAACAAACGTTGCAAAGAGTGCATTGAAGACTGCAATGTTAAACTTTGCGAAGAGTGCGTTCGAGGCTGCAATGTTAAACAAACAAACGTTGCGTTCTACAAGAGCGCGTTTAAGGCTGCAATGTTAAACAATGTTGCGTTTTACAAGCTCCGTGATCCATTGCTCTGCAATCGACTTTTAACCAGCTAAAGAGGGATCGGTAGATCGTGAACGACTGGTTGGCCTGGCCTGTTGTAGAGATTAACTCTGTGTGAAAGAACAAAACAATAAAAGTTAGTCACTAGATATAATTAACGTGAAGTTAATCTCATCTGTGTGACATAACCCGGCCTGTGAACAAATCAAATGAACAGTAACTGACGTCGGATCATGCAGCAGCATGAACCACAGAATGTAAACAAACACAGTTCCAGTACTCATTTGTATGTTCACCCCTCTCAGGTCATGTTTATAGTTTGTTTTTGAGTAAATCTTTAGATTAAAATGTTACCCTTTTTTAAATGTTAGTTTTGCATTTCTCTGTTCAGGGTGGATTAAATGTTTTACTTTCCTTTTTTTTCCAACTAGCAACCTAATACATTCCTGTTTTGTTATATTTTGTAAATATGTCCAAGTTTAATAATGTGTGAGAAATCCTCAATTTTGTGTTTATTCAGCCAGTGTTTAATACAGCTGATACAATAAATTTTATAAAATATAATACTGTACTTTTATTTAATTTAGTGTGTAAAAAATTAGCCCTTCATGTAAAAGAAAGAGCCTTGATTCAAGAGAAATGTCAGGTTTTTAGGAAAATGGCTGCTTATCAATTAATCGTTAGTTGATCGATAAGATCAATCAACTTTACATTAATCCATTAATTGATAACTTGCATCCTTAATTCGAAGCTTGATTTTATTACATCATTACATAATGTGGCGTTACAAATCTTAATCAGCACTAAGCTCAGCAACAGTTTTATGATTGCTTTATGAATGCTGGATGTAGTTGTTGAAAAAACAAGGACCCCTGCAAAAACAAAAACGACAATTGCGACAGTCAATTCTTTAAAGTAGCCTTGAGTTTGAATATTTGAAAATCACTACCAATCCCTGGTTTGTAGTCTATTTATACAATTTAATCATCTAGTTAAGATAAGGGCTTGTATCACCAAATAAGAGCAAGAAATTAATAATTATCTTTTAAATTAAAAAAAAACATAAACTGATATACAGTGGTACATACATGGGTATAAAAATCGCAAAAAAGAATGAATTACCATGAATATGCTTTACCTGTGCTGTTGATTCTTTTGATGTTGATCCCTCCCTTTGTTTTGTTTTGTTTCTCTCTCTCTCTTGTAGGTGTTGTTTCCGCTTCCCTAGCACAAATATAAAAATCACGTTCACTGCCCTGTCTAGCGACAAGAAAGAACCAAGGAACATGCCAGAATCACCAGTCAAACCTGTCCAGCCCCAGATCACCCCGCTGACCATCAACATTCCCGACAACATTGCCCACCTCATGAGCCCACTGCCGTCACCCACCGGAACCATTAGGTAAATGCGCTTGCATTTTTGTACCTTTTTTTTCTTATTCAAGTTCTTTTTTACTTTCCAAATTCAAGAAATGTGTTGAAATTCATTTTTAGTGCTGCAAATTCATGTCCATCAAGTCCACGGGGTGCAGGACTCTCGAACTACAGGACGAGTCGTGTTCTTGCCTCAGAGCTTATAGGAGACAACTCCCAATCAGAAAATGATAAGGAGGCTTCAGGTGAAGACAGCCCAAAGGTGAATGAAAACATACTGTTGTTTGCTTTATAGGCCTTCAAACCCAAGGGTGGGTCATTTCCCAGAGGTTGAATCTGGAGCAGGTATAACGTTCCAACAAAAAATGGTTTTACTACAAGTTTTAAATCCTTTACTCTCCATGTGAAACTTCTCATTCAATGTTCCTTTTCTTTTTCTGCATTGCAAATCAACACAGAAGTCATCCAGACTGTGAAGGAACACATGCTTTAAAGTGTGACATCAAATTTTTGAAATACATATCAACACATTTTTAGAAAGAGGACATTGATAAAATATTGCAAAAGAAATCTGATGTCGCTGAGATGAACAGTTGTTGAGACATTTGCCTGTGAATTAACAGGAAGTGATGTCAAAGGGGAATGTCTGCATGTGAACAGAGCTTTGCTGAAATGGCTAACAACACAGACTGTAGAGAATAATCTGATATTTCTTTAGATTATTTTTGAGTCTCTATTACAGAGATATGAAGAAGATTCAGAGTTCAAATAATATGATTTCACTAAACAAAGACCAGGGAGTTTTCTTTGTTAAAGAGTTCCCCTTTGATGTCAGTTCCTGTGACAATGTGTCAAAGGGAATGTGTTCGTCTCCGTCTCTGGAAAGCGGCCAACTTCGACTGCCGCCGCCAGAGAGTGTATTCTTCTCCGTCTCTGGAAAGCTGTCAAATTCAGCCGCCGCCGCCAGGGAATGTGTTTGTCTCCGTCTCTGGAAAGCGTCCAACTTTGTCTGCCACCGCCAGGGAGGGTGTTTGTCTCTGTCTCTGGAAAGCGGCCAACTTCAGCTGCCGCCGCCAGGGAGTGTATTCGTCTCCGTCTCTGCAAAGCAGCCAACTTTGGCGGCCGCCGCCAGGGAATGTCTTCATTTCTGTCTCTGGAAAGCGGCCAACTTCGGCTGCCGCCGCCAGGGAATGTGTTCGTCTCCGTCTCTGGAAAGCGGCCAACTTCGGCTGCCGCCGCCAGGGAATGTGTTCGTCTCCGTCTCTGGGAAGTGTCCAACTTCGTCTGCTGCTGCCAGGGAGTGTGTTCGTCTCCGTCACTGGAAAGCGGCCAACTTCAGCTGCCGCTGCCGGGAGTGTATTCTTCTCCGTCTCTGGAAAGCGGCTAACTTCAGCTGCCGCTGCCGGGAGTGTATTCTTCTCCGTCTCTGGAAAGTGGCCAACTTCAGCTGCCACCGCCAGGGAGTGTATTCGTGTCCATCTCTGGAATGCGGCTAACTTTGGCCGCCGCTGCCAGGAAATGTGTTCGTCTCCGTCTCTGGAAAGCGGCCAACTTCGGCTGCCGCTGCCAGGGAGTGTGTTCGTCTCAGTTTCTGGAAAGCGGCCAACTTAGGCTGCCGCCGCCAGGGACTATATTCGTCTCCGTCTCTGGAAAGCGGCCAACTTCAGCTGCCGCCGCCAGGGAGTGTATTCTTCTCCGTCTCTGGAAAGTGGTCATCTTCGGCCGCCGCGGCCGCCAGAGAATGTGTTCGTCTCTGTCTCTGGAAAGCGTCCAACTTCAGCTGCCGCCGCCAGGGAGTGTATTCGTCTCCGTCTCTGGAAAGCGGCCAACTTCAGCTGCCGCCGCCAGGGAGTGTATTCGTCTCCGTCTCTGGAAAGCGGCCAACTTCAGCTGCCGCCGCCAGGGAATGTGTTCGTCTCCGTCTCTGGAAAGTGGCCAACTTAGGCTACCACTGCCAGGGAGTGTATTCGTGTCCGTCTCTGGAATGTGGCTAAGTTTGGCCGCCGCCGCCAGGGAGTATGTTCGTCTCAGTCTATGGAAAGTGGCCAACTTTGGCCACCGCCGCCAGGGAGTGTATTCGTCTCAGTCTCTGGAAAGTGGCTAAATATGGCTTCCGTCGCCAGGGAATGTGTTCGTCTCCGTCTCTAGAAAGCGCAAACTTCGGCTGCCGCCGCCAGGGGGTGTATTCTTCTCCGTCTCTGCAAAGCGGCCAACTTCGCCTGCCGCCCCCAGGGAAAGTGTTCGTCTATGTCTCTGGAAAGCGGCCAACTTGTGCTTGACAATTTTAAAGTTAAATTCTCTAATGGGTACTCAATTGCAGCTCTATTCAAAGGAAGGAGTTCACTTTTGCTCAAGTTTAGCTTGTATCCAGATATGGCACCAAAAGTGTTCAGAATGGAGAATGCTGCTGGGACGGAGGTGGAAAATTCTGAAATATAGAGAAGAATATCATCTACGTACAATGAGACTTTTTGCTCCAGACCACAGGAAAAGACGCCTGCGATTTTTGAATCGCTACGGAAGGCAATTGAGAGAGGCTCAATGGCCAGGGCAAACAGAAGAGGGCTCAAATTGCAGCCCTGTGGTGGAGCGGTGAGGAGGGAAAACTGCTGATTGATCATAATTTGTTCTAACATAAGCTAATTGGGACGAGTATAAGATTTTCACTGAAATCCAATGTGGCTCCTGCCCCAGTTTATCCACGAGGACACCGATAGGTCTTGAAGAGGAGCCAAGTCTCCCTCGTGGTTTGGAGGTGAAAAAACAGTCTTACAGCCACCTGGGGTGACCTGTGTGGCTGAATCAGGTGAGTCTCCTCCAGGAGACGGGGTTGGGAGGATTTAAGCTCGGTCTCTAGCTGCCTTCTTTCTCATGGTCACTCCCTTAGTTAACCCTGGCCTCTGGATCAGCGCAGTAGCTCAGGACGCCTCCAGCAGCCGGTCACCACCGTTCACGGCAGCCCCTCCCGGGGTGGATCAGCACTTCTTGTAATGACCGAGAAAATGTTTAGTGACCTGTACAGCAGATCTCAAGGGAACTGTTAAAGGGAGTTATCCTATCTTCCCAGGTTAACAACCATTAAAAATGAACTCTATTAAATTATGACCTCTTGCTATTACCTTGTTGCTTTAAAGTAAACACACACTCAATATTCAGAGAAAAACCTTAAAAATCAATGTCCAGTCATGTTAGCTGTCTTCTGTAATGCTGAAAGCAGTTTAATAGCAATTGCAAGAAAAAGCCACATTTGATTATAAAAATAACAATTCCAATTAAAATTGATGGTGGTAAAATGAAAGCTCTAAAGTTCTACTCCAACCCTGATGTTAGGTTGTGTGGCATTTTCTGTTAATTTAGACGGCATGAGCAGTAGGAGGAATGATGGTTACCTCCATGATGAGGAGCAGACTGTTGCCAGATGGCCTCTCGAAGCTGGGTTGATGAGTCTGGTCTCTGGGCTGTAAGTTGCTGGAGGGCAGAGTGGAGGAAAAGACATGTGCCAGTTGTGGGTCGGCTTCAGGTACAGCCTGCATCATTGTGAAACTGAAGAATAATTTGTTGTGATAAAAATAAACTTTCACATGAAATATTTGTATTTTTTAGTTTGTTTTTACTTATGTTAAAATTATTGTAGTTTACAGCAAAAACTTTTATAGTTGTATATATATGTACACACATGGTAAGAATACACACACACACACACA
>NW_013953085.1:13974-19272 GCF_001266775.1 Austrofundulus limnaeus | reverse complement strand
GAGTCACACAGAAGAGCTCCAGAAGGTTTCAAACTGAGAACTCTGGACTCAGATCATCTGCTGCACACAGTTCTGATCACTTATTATCAATAATCATTTGCTGTGATAAATTATTATAGATAATTATCATGAGGAGTCCTTAACTTTAGGATTTAGTTAGGCAATTAAATATTCATGTATGTGTAAATTTATTACATAATTGAAAGTAAGCCACGTAAATTTATGTTTTTGTAAAACAAGCCCCCCCACCATGATTGCAGTTACCTCCAAACTAGTAAAGCCTGATTTATGATTGATGCGTCAAACACGGCGTGAGGGGGCGCGCGCCAATTGTGACTCAATCGCGCCGTCCCGCCGCGGTGTCCCAGTGCGTGGTCATACACCTCCGAAATTTTGAAACTCCGCAAAGGCTGCGCTCGTTGCGCTCCATTCAAATAGCGTGTTGTTTCGTCATGCTTTTGCTGTCCTATTTACAACATTTCATAAGTTATAAAGTGTGCTTCCACATGCCCTTTTGGAAAAAACCTACAACAACTTAAGCGCCAAGTATAAATACCTCCGTCGCTGGCGAGAGTGCGCGCGCACTCCGCGACTACCCAAAGCATGACTATAGCAGCCTTAACTGGGCTGAAAGTTCTGCATCGCCATGACAGATTTCTGTCATTTTGAATGTGGCCAAGACAAATTTCTGTAATTCATGTATTAAATACACTGACGTTCCAATGGGCCTAGCACAAAAACACTCTGCTGACTGTAATTTATTGTAATTGTTAGTTTAGAATAAACTTAGCTGCCGTTGTCTGTGTATACATGCACATTTTCTCACCTGTGGAGTACTTCAGTCCTCTGTGGAGGTGTTACAGAAAAGTTCCACTCAGAGACTCTTGATTGCCAGTGACGTGTAAACAAGCAACTAGATTGCAACAAAAATGTTACAGTTTTACTGAAAACCAGCTCCGTGTAAACAGAGCCTAAGACCTGGTATCAAAAAGTACTGATGTCAGAGACTCCAGTCACCAGTGATGTGTAAATGAGCAGCTGGATTGCAACAAAAATGCTGCAGTTTCACTAAAAACCAGCTTCATATAAATGGCCCCTTAGCATTATCTGGAACTCCTGGGTCCTGGAATGGTTTTCCACTGATTTTGAGGCTGTTGGAAAACCATTCCAGTGGATTGCAGTATCTCATAAAGCTGATTGAGAGAATGACAGGAGTGTGACCCCTATTAAAAAAATCATCCACAACAGTGTAGTACACTGGCTGTCTCAATACAGGGCTGCATCCTCCTAAGTGCACGTTTGTAGGCTGCTTATGTCACTGCCCTGTACCAAAGGCTGTCCCTTTTTCTTTCCAAGTTGACATAGTTTGGAGTAGTTTTTAAGTTAAGTTTAGCAACTTAGCTGCAGAAATTTATGCTGAAATGAGATTTTAAAAAATGCAGCCGCAAATACTGATACTGGAGCTAAACCCAAATTATTGTTTATTTATTTACATGTCACTTTTTAATCGTGAAGTTATTCCTCCAGTGAAAAGACATGTAAACACATGTCCCAACACACTTTAAATCTGAAGGCATGGAAAATAAAATGTATCACTGTGGTAATGGGGCGGTGCGTGGTTACACAATCATAAATCATCCGAAGTCTAGACCGTCTCATTTCACCGACATTTTAGGCTGCCTACCTGGGACTGCATAGGCTGTAGCCTCTGTGGGTTGCGGTCTAGTAGGCTACAGCCCCTGAATTGAGGCACAGCCACTGATGGTCACACAGACTCAGATTTTACAGTCCTGAACTTGTGATTTTGTGTCTTTTTCTTCAGTAAAGACCTGCTGGTCTCCAGTTTTTTTCTATTATGTCCTATATGTGATGTATATGATAAAAATTGGGGGAAAAATGACATGGTACTTATCTTTTTTTCATGTTTTTCATTGTTTCTTTCAGCTTCCACAGGATGACTCGAAACCACCCTATTCATATGCACAACTAATAGTCCAAGCTATCACAATGGCTTCAGACAAACAGCTAACACTGAATGGAATATACACTCACATCACCAAGAACTACCCCTACTACAAAACAGCTGACAAAGGCTGGCAGGTCAGTGTCTTTACACTCGGGACAGGTGGTTTAATGGGTATCTTTGTCTGTTGTTAAATGGCAGCGCAGACACACCATAGATGCTATTACAGTCACAGTTAATCATCAAGCTCCAGTTAATCATAAAGACTATAAGCAGCAGAAGAAAGCACACTTTTTAAACAGAACAGACTTCATTCTGAGTTCACACCAGGGGTTGACCGAAGGGATTTTAGGTTGTCCAAGACGATCGATTTTTGTTTTGGACAACCAGATCTCGCCTGGACAACCAAAAGAAATTGTGGATTAAAGTTGGCCACCGCAACGACAGATTTCTGTCATCTGTAAAAAATGAAAGGAGGAAAAAAACATGTTTTGTTGTAGTCTTCAATTCAATTCAGTTTTATATAGCACCAAGTCACAACATATGTTGTCTCAGGGCACTGTACAGAAAAAGATCAATCTAAAGAAGAAACCAGTCTTCTTAAAGTCTTTCAACCAATGATGATACTAAATTTAAACTAATGATTCGTTTATCAACTAAAGAGTGAACATGTTACCCAATCAGAGCAGAGCAGGGTGGGTCGTGATGTCAAATCGACAGGAACAGAGGGTGAAAACCTTCAGATTTCCTAGACTAGTTTCCAGTAGTCAGCTATTTTTTATTCTTAATATTTCTCTGTATTTTTCAATGCAATCCCAGTACAAAAGCCCAGGCAAACTAGGTATCAAAATGAGTATTGTGACATAAAATATTTCAGAATGTAAAAAATTAAATTGGCGCACCTTTTGAAATGGGATTTCCACTTGCCATTTAAATCGCACTTGGATGAAACAGAAATACACATTCATTTTAACATAGAACAAAAAAGTAGACGGGATAAAAGGAAAAGCCTGATTTGATTAGATGGAGGCAGCCTCACCCTAGACCTGTAATAATAAGTAAAATAATGTAGTATTTTTCCACCCTTTTTATTCACCCTCAAAATTTGTACCAACGATATTTTTTAAGACAAAATAACATTTTGTTCTAAGCAAGGGGGCTGCATCCTCCTGTATTAAAAATATAAAATCATAGGTCTTCTTCCTACATTTTACTAAAAATCAAGGTTGGTGGTAATGATAGATAACAGAAAGAAACGTGGAGATCTCAAAGATGCTATGTTTTCAGTTTTGGGAAAGTAGGAGTATCAATATAAAGTCCACTTCTGTCAGTCCTGAGACGGACACTTGTTGGAGCTTCACATCTAGTGTCTGTTGAGTTTGCGGCAAAACCTGTATTGTTAAAATCTTGTCTTGTTTAGTGGACCCAATATCTCATCTTGTCTCAACTGAAATGAGTGTCGATAATTTTTCACAACATTGCTGGCATCTTTGCATCAACACTGTCTGTCTCCTTTAGAACTCAATTCGTCACAACCTGTCTCTGAACCGGTACTTCATCAAAGTGGCCAGATCTCAGGAGGAGCCTGGAAAAGGTTCATTCTGGAGAATCGACCCGACCTCAGTGACCAAGCTGGTAGAACAAGCCTTCAGAAAACGCCGGCCCAGGGGGGTACCCTGCTTTCGAACCCCTGTGGGGCCTCTCTCCTCCAGGTGAAGCTGAAGTTGTTGCTTTTAGGGGTGGGAACCCTTTACTCTCTCACCATTCAATTCGATTCTGATTTTTGGGGCCACGATTAGATTCAAAATTGATTTTTCATTCAAAACTGATAATGTGAGCCCATTTGTTGTGTTCCCAAGGTGCTTTATCTTCATTTTACAAACCTCACACACCTCGCTCATGTCAAACTCAGACTCATTCAGTAAAAAACAAAATAAGCCCAAATCTTTGCATTCAATGAAGACAGGGCCCGTTGAATCTCTCTTTATTCCAGTTTGGTAGTTTCCTCTTTGTTTTAGTGCTTTCTGCACATTCATATGTTCCAGAACGAGCTGCGTGGTGACGTCAGGACGTCCCATGTAGTTACACAACGGAGGCTGATAACCACTGGATTTGCTTTATGTTTTTATTCATAAAAATCGATTTTGGGACATTTTAAATCGATTCTGAATATTTATAAAAGAGAATCACAATTCTGATGTGAAATAATTTTTTGGTGCACCCTAGTTGCTTTCTATGACACCTGTGCAGTTGTGTGGTAGTTTTCTATGTCAACAATAGGTTCTTTCAGAAGATGCCCCACACCCATACCGTTACTGACGTGTTCTGACCACCTCTTCATTCAGAAGAACATGGAGGACAGGGAGGACTCACCATCCCACCTCTGTAGCACCTCTGTATCTCTTAGTGAAGTAGTCTGAGTCCTGTTTGAATGACAGCAGCATGTCAGAACAGCCATTTTTTTCCATGCCTCTTAATTCCACACTGATAAATGTATTCTGGAGGTACATTTGAGCATGTTCAGAGCGAGTCTCCATCAGTGACTTCTGACCTGTCAGAGGGAACCTGAACACGGAATGAGCTGTTCAGCCATTTAGCAGTACTGTCTTCTGAAAGAGTTTAATTGGGGCCGTATGAAATCCATTGTATTTTTTCTCAAATTGAGTTTTTTCTGTTTTTATTTTCTAATTTCCATTTATTCTGAATTCCATATTTTCATTCTAAACATAACCTAAAAAGTATGTACAGTAATATAAGTGACTGAAAAATCATATAACAAATGAATAGCCACGTAATTCTAAATTTAATGGCTGTTATTTCACTTTCACATATATAACAAAGTGCTGTGGTAAAGCAGAACATTAAATTATTTTTGCAAGGTATTAACCTGTGTTAAATAAAGTTTTGAACAAAAAACTAGAGAAGAACAATACTCCTGTGGCCCTTTGAAGGGATCTGGATCTTAAGATAAGATAAGAGGAGAGGAGATAAAACTATTGATCCCACAGTGGGGAAATTTGCACTTGAGGAGCTGTTAGTTTTATAAAGTCATTCAAAAGAGCCACTCGATTTTGAACGAGTTAAGTCATCCTGTAGGGAAATGAGTAATCACATAATCCGTACATGATGATGTCATCACATCATGTGGGTGGAACCATGTGTTTTGTCAAGCTGAAACCTAGAGCTGGGCAGTATGACCCAAATTTTATATCACGGTATTTAAATTTTTTTTCATCACAGCTTAGCTGATAATAAAATGTACAAACTTTACTTATTGACTTTTTTCTGTTACTGTACCTCTGTATGACTGTTTCCCTCCTCTGTACGACTGTTTC
>NW_013953085.1:9086-13874 GCF_001266775.1 Austrofundulus limnaeus | reverse complement strand
CTCCTCTAAACGTCTTTTCTTCTCTGCCTGGTTGTAGACAGTAATCATGCATTTAGGTCCGATCATGAAGGGTTGAGAAAAGATCATTAACGTCTCTATTATAACGTTGCACGTTAAATCTAACCGTGCACGTCACTGAAGAGGTGTTTACTATTCAGTGATGGTGAAAACAGGATGTTTTTTATGTCAGTCAATATAAGCAGCTGAAACACAACCCGCCGCAGCAACAAGCTGCTCTATCAATAACGTTAGCATGCTAATGCACGTAGCGGTGCTGTGAGGAAAAGTGTCCCCCGGGAAACAGTTCACTGGTGGCCGCGACGAAACGTTCTGCAAGTGTTCAGGATATTTACACCGGTGTGTCGGTATTCCGAACATCCATATAACAAAAATAAAAAAAAAACAGTTTTCGGTACAAAACAATATACGGCCCAGCACTACTGAAACCCCTCCCTCTGTCCCCCTGAGCTGCTGTACTCCACCGTTCTGCCAGTTTTTTTGTTTTTTTGTTTGTTTGTTTGTTTGTTTGTTTGTTTGTTTGTTTGTTTGTTTTGGGGGGATGAAGAGGACAAAGCAGGAGTGATTGTTTCTGTGGTTAGGGATGAAAAAATAAAGATATAGTGAGGGGAAAAATTTATAAAACCAAAAAAGTCTCTTAATTGTCCATGACTTGCTGCTTATAATCGGTTGTGAAAAGCTGTTCAACCTGAAATCTGCAACTGTTTCTGCATATTTTCCTCTTGAATAGGATCTAAGCTCAATTTTACTTCTGTTTTGACAAAGACCCTCTGTTTACACTAGGGTTGGGCATAATCCTATCATGTGCAATTAATTGTCAGAAAAACATTAATTGATTTTTTTGGCACTCGATTATTAATAGAATTAAAGCCACCAGTCGGTCCGCTCAGCGCTCCTCCCCACTTCAAATGTGACGAATATTTAAAAAATAAGTTCTGTAATTTATTTATCAACACAATTTAAAATTTGATGTATAGCCTGAAGTCTAATTTTGACACAGTTTGGAACAGATTTTTACAAAGAGCAAATCTTTCCCACTAACTTGGTCATGTGACCAGGACATGAGGCTGTCCAGGGACTGCAGGGGATTAATCGTGAAATTAATCGTTATCAGTTAAATAACACATTTAATCGTGATAAAAAAGAATTGCCAATATTTCCCAAACCTAGTTTACAGTTTTTAATCAAAAACAATGTTTTTTCGTTCATTTTAAAGAAATACCTGATTCCACACAGCAACAAAGTCTTGGATAAATTCAGGCTCACGTCCACTGATGTAGCTGAACGTTGAGTTTGCAGGTGTGTCTGTTTAATGCTAGCTCGCTGCTTCTGATGCAGATTTTTGTGAGTGCTCATGGCATGTACTTTTACACGCTCAGTTGTTTGTTTTGTTCTACAGATTCATAAAAACACAGGAGTATTGTTCTGCCCCAAACGTTACGTTAAYCTTTGTGTTTCTTAACTTTGTGGAGAGTTTCAGAGAGCCTGTTTGCCATGTCTGTGTGGAGAGGAGAGCCCACCCCACGTTTGTCACCAAGTAGCAGCCAAAACACTTTAGCAACTTTCCCCACTTACCCAAACGAGTGGATTTGATAAGATCCTGTTTTATGCTGGGGGTTTTGTTTTTTGTTTTGTTTTGGTTGCAGAAATGATGGCGACCTACTTAATGAGGCCTCTTTGTTGTTGTAGGAGCGCCCCAGCTTCTCCCAACCACACAGGGGCGCTGTCTGCCCATTCAAGTGGAGTTCAGACCCCAGACAGTTTGTCCAGGGAGGGCTCCCCAGTCCCTATGGAATCAGAACCAGCCCCCCCAGCACCTGCTCAGACGCCTGCAGGCCAGTCCAAACTCGCTGTGATCCAGGAGGCTCGCCTTGCACAGAACTCCCCTGGTAAAACTCAACACCTGTTGATGTCGAGATCAAACTGCTGTTTGAGTTTTTCTCTGGTAGTGAGTTGTGTCTGTCACCCCCCACCCTGCTCTGCCAGCCTCCCCCCTCAGCAGCCAGCCTGTTCTTATCGCTGTGCAGCGCCCACTGCCTCAGACAACCATGAAGCCTGTGACCTTCACCGTGGCCACTCCAGCCATTGTAACGACGACAGTTAGCCCCGCCCCCGTCATGCAAACTGTGCACGTCGTTCACCAGATACCGGCCGTCAGCATGGCGACCGTTAGCAGTCGGTCTGATTCAACAGAGAGCCCAGAACATCAGGGGAATGGAGGCCGAGACCACCAAGAGTTCAAAGGTCATTTCAGTGTTTTATCATCAGATGTTGTTGAGACCTCGTCTAGTTTCACACTTTTCTTCTCAGTAACAGTCCGAGCTGAGCCGCTTCCATCCGTCACTGCTTCGTCCTTAGGTGGAGTCAGCCATTTCATCCAGAGCTCCCAGGCTTCTCCACTCACCACCGTCACCATTCTGCAGCAAGCCCCGCCCCTCGGCCAGCACCAGTTCCCAGTAAAGGCCATCACACAGAATGGGACTCATCTGGTACCAATCAGTACGGCTGCTGGCTCAGGTGACACACCCTTACACCTCTCAGAGGCATCCTCACGCAGCAGCCTGATGAGTTAAAGACGTTTGTCAACACTCATGTTAACTGGAATGGTTACAGATCACTATAATTCATCATGTGTTAAGTTTGGTGCAACGTAAACCTTAGTAAAATGTATTAAAATCTGTCTCCATAATGCCTGCTTCACATGGAAAGGTTTTAAAATTGTCAAGTTTCAGAACCTGAGAGACRCCACACATGAGGATTAAAAAAAATCTGCTGATCCACAATTTGTCACTTCTGCTATTATTAGCCATGCTAACGTAAACGCTGGCTTTGGAGGGCGGAGTTAATGTCAACAGATTTTCGGAGGGCGTTACCAACAGAGCTCATTAACATAAACAGCTCTTCTGAACAGAAGTCAGAGCAGCAGAACTAGAAAATGGGAAATTTTATTATCTGAGAATTATTTTGTGCATTAAATTGAATGAAGATGGTCTGGATAGCCCACAGACATACCATAAACATTTCTACGACCCATAATTGGTCTCCTTTAATAAAGATTAACAGCACGACTCACATTGCACACCAGTCAACTCAACTCCACTACAAAACTTCTTCCCCCCAGCTTTTCACAATAAAAGCACGCTAAAGTCTCCACGTCTCCATATTAACGTCGTGTGTTATGTGTAACTGTACACGTCACTGAAGACGTGTTTACTACATTCAGTGACGGTGAAAACGGGATGTTTTTTAAACGTCAGTCAATATAAGCAGCAGAATCACCACCTGTCACTTCAACAAACTGCTCAACAATAACATTAGCATGCTAACGTACATAGCGGTGCAGCGAGGAAAAGTGTCCCCCGGGAAACAGTTCACTGGCAACAGTGACGAAACGTTCTGCACGTGTTCAGGCTATTTAAACTGTATGTCAGTAATCAGAACATTCATATCATAAAGAAAATAAAAAATGGTATTCAGTACGAACCGGTACACCCCCCAGCACTTTTATTAACAGCAGAAATAAACCGTCCCTGCTACGAACACTTCGAGGCTACAGTCAATCCCTGATTGTCTGCAGGGCTGTGGCTTCAGCTCAGTCCTCTGTGGAACAGCACCTGTCAATCACCAGGGGACAGGGCTGTGCCCACCCCCCAACATTTCATGGCCTCACTAGTTTTATCTTTGCTTTGTGCTCATTTTAATTCTTCCCACTTATTTAGCATTAGTAAAACCATACAAATATAAAAAATGTTTTTGCACAACGAATAGTTAAAAAATAAATACAAACTTCAAATAATCCCTCTGAAAAAAACACAACCACAATAAAACAAGTGTCTAAAAGTCTTGGATTGTTTTTGTATTGTTTATTTATTTATTTATTTTATATATTATTATTATTGTTGGTTAGCCACAAAGCTGCTAGCCTGCTAGCTGGCTGCAAACTAGTGGTGTGTCATTACTCTGTGTTCCATTGACACTCAGGAAACTCTCCACAGTTTGTATCCAGGCAGCAGAGCAGCCGGTCAGGAATCACTTCTGGACATTACAGCACAGACACGACACATGGATCCAAAGTTCAGATTTATTTATGTTTGTATCGGAGTCCGGTACTGATACTGGATCGAGTCGGCCCCATCCCTAGGTTGAATATGTGAGGTGTACCAGTGTTCACAGCAGTTTGGTGTTAAAGCCATTGGATTGCAACGACCAATCATGTTGTGAGGTTTTTGTGTTTATTTTTCTTAACACAGACTAAACCAAAAGTGGGTCATCAAACTGGTCTACAGTTAGTATTAAATGCAACCAGTTGTCAAAGAGCATTCAGAAGGAAGTCTCCAGAACGTTCATCTTAAACCCCACTGACATGGACCCAGCATCTTATTGTAGTCATTGTGTTATAATCACATGACCTTTGAACATGTACAGTTTTATATCCATGTCTGTTTAGCTTTTTAACTTTGTCAATGAGTGAGTGTCCATCCGGACAGGCCTGTCTGCTGTATTTGTGTGTTTTTTGTGAACATTTATTCATAAGACGACGGTAGCATGTAGTTGTTCTGTTTGACATTCTTCAACTGTCTGCAAATTTGTCAACAGTCTAAACCAGTGGTTCCCAAACTTTTTATCTTCTGACCCACAAAATATTCATGGCAAAAACTTGTGATCCCAAATATTACTGGTCTGAGTACATGAACTTTGTTAATAACCCTAAAAACACAGGCTTTTTACAATCTAAACAGCTTGTACACAAATATAAATACTTATTTATAC
>NW_013953085.1:6912-9047 GCF_001266775.1 Austrofundulus limnaeus | reverse complement strand
GTCTCAGAGTCCCCCAGGACGAGCTGGAAGGTGTCGCTGGGGAGAGCGGGGTCTTTCTCCTATCTTAGAATATGAAAACATTGGTGAATGTCACAAATTCTCCTAAATCACTCGTACGCACAACTTAAGAACAAATCTGTGTACCAACGGTTCTTACATGAGGTCCAATATTTTTATACTACATTTATCCATTTTAAATACACTAACCTCACTCCTTTATAACAACTAAGGCAAAAATGTAATTCATGAAATCTTGTCAGGACCCCACCTTGATGTTTCGGGACCCCACTTTGGGTCCCGACCCCAACTTTGGGAAACACTGGTTTAAACCATAAACATTCAGAACTGAATCGTTAATTCTGCTGGTGCTGTTTGCTAAATGAAAAGACAGGATGAACTCTGTTGTTTTATTAATCCTGTCTCATTTTCCTCAGCAGCTAACCCTCTTCAGCTTCTGGCAGCACGTGCCTCAGCCTCGGCCTCCCTCCCAGTGAAGAGGCAGAATGGAGAACTGCCGGACCAGCCGGAGCTGAAGAGAGTGAAGACAGGGTTGAAGGACGGAGACATGTGTGCCTCCAACAACACCACCCTGATGGACAAAACCAACACAGGAGACGACAAGTAGCAGACAAGTCATCGTCCCAAACAATCCCATCATCCCTGCTCATGATCTCCTACAWGGTGCCAAAAGTCCTGCTGAATGTGCAGGCCCCCCCCCACTGACGGTGAGCCCCTCCACTCTGAACACTTAACCCTCTGAGGAGCCAGGGTTAAGACACGAGCTGTGTTTCCATCCAATTTCAATTCTGAGTCAACCTTGAAAGTAGGAAAAGGAAAAAAAGTGAATCAGAACCAACTGGCATGAAGTGAGTCAACCAGGCCACACAAAGTGTAATTACATCACACACATGGCTGTGGTAAACAGGAAGTAAAGTCACAAACTCAGGTCAAAGGAGAGAAGTTGTCAGGAACGTGTTGCTACTGTCAGAAAGTTGTAATTATTCTGTCATAACTGGTTCTGGTGATGTCACTGCTGTCTGCAGACGTAGAGAAAGAGATTAGTTTGTCCACGTTACAAGAAAAACTGAGAAGACAGCGGTACTGTTCAGACTGTGAGACCAACCATATTCACCACGTCAAACCTGTTTCCATCTCCCCTTTGGAGCATTAACTCTTTTTCTTTTGACAAATCCAAAAACCACCTGAAGCGAGCGTAGAAACTTTTCATGAAATGGAAGAAATTATTTTTGAATGGTGCCGTTTTCTTTCACCTTTTCTAACGCAACACTTCAGAATAACAACAAATGATGGAAATACAGCCAGAGAAGCACAGAAAGGGAGGGAGGAGGAAAAAAAACACCTTTTTGTGTGAGTACACAAGAGTTTGAACTCCCCTCCACACACACACACACACACACACACACACACACACACACACACAGAGGAAAGTTGTGGTAGTGTTACAGTGTAATACGTTGTGTATCAGCAGCTGTTTGGACATGTGGACTTTCCCGCCTTTGGCAGCTAGCCCTTCTGTCCCACAAGACCCGTTTGTGAGTGAAGAGAGGTTCTGTTGTTCCTTTACAATAAAAACTACAATAATAACTACAATAATAACTACATGTTCTCAAACAAACAATAAAACACGTCAACATTTATCAGATCCTGTTTGTGAACTCTGCTGTGATTTAATGAAACACTACAAACTGATTCCTGCTCACTGATGCAAAACAAATGTTTATCTTTGTCCATTAGCAAATGTTTTTGATATTTCATAAATATCCTATAAATTGAAAAGTATATTGCAGTAAGTATTTGACCTTATGTGTCCTGCATGTTGTGGATGTAGAAAAAACTGATTTTCAGAAGATAAAAGTGAAGAAAACCGGAACTGAATCTGTGTTGTTTGATTCTGACCAGTTATGTTTTTTTATTTTTTTATTTTGTTTAATTAACATCAGCTGTTACTTTGACAGTCTCTTGGCTTAATTTTCTTATTTTTAAGAGAAAATAATCTATCAAGAAATGTATCAGATTGTCATTTGTCTTATACAAGAAAAATAAAAGGTCACTTTTTATTTTCTGCTACCGTGGAAAAATGCTTTTTATACTGTGTGTGTGTGTGTGTGTGTGTG
>NW_013953085.1:0-6902 GCF_001266775.1 Austrofundulus limnaeus | reverse complement strand
CACGGCTCACAATTGGGCCACGGCCCACAATTGGGCCACGGCCCACAATTGGGCCACGGCCCACAATTGGGCCACGGCTCACAATTGGGCCACGGCCCACAATTGGGCCACGGCCCACAATTGGGCCACGGCCCACAATTGGGCCACGGCTCACAATTGGGCCACGGCCCACAATTGGGCCACGGCCCACAATTGGGCCACGGCTCACAATTGGGCCACGGCTCACAATTGGGCCACGGCCCACAATTGGGCCACGGCCCACAATTGGGCCACGGCCCACAATTGGGCCACGGCTCACAATTGGGCCACGGCCCACAATTGGGCCACGGCCCACAATTGGGCCACGGCCCACAACTGGGCCACGGCCCACAATTGGGCCACGGCCCACAACTGGGCCACGGCCCACAATTGGGCCACGGCCCACAATTGGGCCACGGCCCACAATTGGGCCCAACCCACAGGTTAAGAATCTCTGGTCTAAAGTGAATAAAGGTAATTTTAGGCTTTGGGACGGTAGTTTTTGTGCATTTTCTACACTTTCTGAAATTATGACAACAGATTTCGCCCCATCTTGTCAAAAAATGACGCAAGGGGAGTACCTGACGCATCAAAATCTGACGCAGAGGGAACTATGGAAAAGCATTAATATGTGACGACTCAGGAGTGAGAATGGGTTGCCAAATCAGCACTGGAGTTTAAAAAGGACACTTTTTCAGAGATGTTGGACAGCTGAATATATTTTGGTTCAGATTAAATAGGATTCAAGAACCAACTTGTTTATTCACTAATTTAATGAAGCACCTAAGGAAGGGATTTGTTGCCAAAAGCGCAGTGAGAAAGGATTTATCAGTACTCTGTTGGAAAAACTGTCCCGAAGGACGACTGCAGTTGAAAGAGCATCTGCTTGTACTTAAAGCAGGGAGGTTCTCACGTGAATAAAATAACAAGGCGAGCAGAGCTGTGTGTGACTCACAGTGATGAATGCATAAATATTTTCCTAAAAGTTGTTGCGTGTGTGAGTAAGGTGGGCAATGAGACACCCTCACAGTAACACATTTTAATGCAAAAGATGTAATCAGATGTTTTTATTGAAGACCAAAAATCTCACGTTGAGTTTACAATCCAAAGACACCATGAAAGTCTCACTTTGACCCTGACTTTGTTTTAAACAAAACCAGCGTGTGCTCCAAACGCTCATTCAGTCTCCTGTCTGGAGTGGACAGAACTCAACAATGTAATTTAAATCAAAGAGGAAATGACATTGTTTTTTTATTTTTTTATTTTGTGACAATTGATCTATTTCACAGCATATATTTAATATTTGAACAGTCAGACACCATGTCTATTAATAATGGCTGTGTTTTATTTGTACTGAACAGCAGCACTTGTTCTAAATGGAATGCGGCCATCATTATTTCAGTTTGACTGTGATTTAAATATTTGCTGTGAAAAAGGTCTAGCAATGCAGATAGCTGGACTGTCTGTTCGTTAAAGACAGAAATAAACTTGTCTTTAACCAGAGGAATCAAACTGAGTTTGGTTCACCTTTAATTTAAAATTTAGTTTTCATTTGGCTCTTCAGTGAGGTAAATGGGAATATGCACTAAATATTTATTTATTAGCTAAAGAAGTACAGGGAACGGTCATTGTTAAAGTGATTGGTCACTGTAAAAAACATTTACATCTTTTGTCTCTCAGACATTCATTATTCAGCACTTAGAGGCAACAGTAAACACGCATTTTGTAATTAAACACAGGGGCTTCATTACAAATTCTATATTTATGTACCACTATTTTAACAATTCTGTGTCTACATGCCTGTATTGTTCATTCGACATGATTGTAGCATACCTGTAAGAGCTTCATTTGATAGATTTTCCTTTTCAGTTTTTGTATTATTTATGTTTGTTTATGTTTAAATAAAAAAATACTTTTGTAAAAGAGTTTAATGTGAATTGAAAATACCAGTTGTTGCTTGCAGTYATTTAAAGTCAAAGAATATGCAACCTCTTCCGTAGACTGTTATAGGACTAACTGGTCACGCTGATAGTAAAATCACTGTAATATGRTTCTTAATGATCACCAGAAACTTTAGAAAATTCATCTCCAGTACAGCTAAACAATGAACCGTGCTGCTCTATCAGCTCATTACATTACATTAGAGGGAATCCACCCAGTACTGCAGTGACCAGCTAACTACAGTAACTGCAGATATTTGTAGCAACTTAAGACCTGAGGGGGAAAAGACTTCGTTAGATGGAGATGATGATTAGAATTTTATTTCTTCACTGAAATGTTTGAGCTCTTTTGGTCACAGAGACTTACTGTATGAAGTCCTGCAGACAGAATTTGTCTGTTGTCTTCCTGAGTATTCCAGTATAGGACCAAACAATGTGTAGAAAAAATGTGCTGTTCAAAATGGCATGTCTGAATAAATGCAGGAATCCACTGGATTTCTTCTCAAAACTTTATTCTGAATCTTCTGACTCCAGTCAGGTTCACAGTACAGCACTCAGACACAAGCTGTGTTTCCATTCACCATGAAAATGCGCAAATTAGAATTACGAAAAATAAATTGCTCAATGGAAACACGTCAATTTGGGGAAAAAAAAGTTTTTCGCAAAAAGTTTTTGCACTAGGATGAGGTGGTTTTTCAGCCGTATTGAAATTGGTGTTTTTCGCAAAACTGCAATGGAAACACTTTTTTCGCATCACTGGAGTCACGTGATCAACAACCGTCTGTTTCTACTGGTGAAAAAGACGAAGAGGAACAGGAAGTAGAAGTAGTAGTAATATCACAGAAGTAGTATAAAATAGTAAACTCAGCGACTACAATTTCCCAAAAACACAGCATACGTAGCCGCTCCCAAGTAGGGACTTGTCTCTGGAAAGCCTCGATAAAAGACGCCGACGTCTCCTCTGATGATGAGCGCTAGTGTCGTGGTAGCAACATGCTATGTGTTTACATCCATCACTGCCATGTTTGTAATGACTTATCGCGAGAACAAACGTATTCACGTGACTTTAATAACATTTCTTACATAATGGAAACACCGCAGTTGAGAAACTGTGTTTTCAACATTAACAGAATTTCGACAAAGTTTTGCGCACATTTGCAATGAAAACACAGCTACTGAAACTGAAACACCTGTCATTTTAGTGTGGGAGGTTTCATGGCTATGTTGGACCAGCCTGGTGGTCAYTCTTCATTAATTGCACATTGCACCAGTAAGAGCAGAGTGTGAAGGTTCAATTAGCAGGGTAAGAGCACAGTTTGGCTCAAAGTATTGCAATGTACACAACATTATGGGTGACATACCAGAGTTCAAAAGAGGACATATTGTTGGTGCACGTCTTGCTGGAGCATCTGTGACCAAGACAGCAAGTCTTTGGGATGTATCAAGAGCCACAGTATCCAGGGTAATGTCAGCATACCACCAAGAAGGACCAACCACATCAAACAAGATTAACTGTGGACGCAACAGGAAGCTGTCTGAGAGATGTTCTGGTCTAAAACCAGGGGTTTCACTTTCATTGTCTAACCCCTGTATGTAACAGTTCTTAGTTTTTCAACATAAAAAGAGTTTTGAAATCCACAGAGCTACTCTGATTRGGATATAAATAACTTCAGCCTTAAGTGTAAACAAAAATGTTAAACGTCTCACCATTTTCTTGTGACTGAAATTCACAATTGTTGGTATTTAACAGAAAGTCTTTAAATTGTGTTGGGTCAGTAATTAGGAAAAGTGTAGCATCTGCTTGAAACCCACTCGAGTACACACAAATTATTACAGGCACAAATACACTGACCTGTCTCAGCTGACACATGTTCAAATATTAGTGCCATAATCCACAGTTAGAAACTGAGATGATAATGTAGTTTTTTATGTAGGGCATTCTCTGTGTGGCGTGATTGTAATTGCAAACCATAATTGTTTAAATGTGTAACTTATGTATGAAAACTCCCTACTTTTCCCCCATGTGGCCTTCAGGCTTGGTGCCAAAAAGAACTAAGGTTCGGGGTTCTAGGCAAAGTTTGGGCTTTCCAAAACCATTCTCTCATTGCAAGAGATCAAATATACTTGTTGAAAAGTGGTCAAAAATGTAATGTCTGAATAATGTGGCACGACCCACTTGGATTTCTAACAAAACTTTATTCTTGTCTCTGACTCCAATCAGCAGTACACACAGCGCAGACAGCCTATGGCCTTGGCCCGGACCAGGAAAACACAACAATCCCTCTCAACAGCCCAGCTGATCTACAGACTGCTAAACTAACAACAACCCACATCATGATTCAACCTTTTAACCTGCAGGCTCTTCCTGGTTACCCCCCTGAAAGTGGTCACTTTAACTCAGATGTAAAACGTAACCAGTTTTTGTTGATTACACACAAAGTCTTTCTCTGTTTTGACTGCAATGATCAGAAAGTATAAAAATACAAAACTGAATCTAACATTCAGTTAATCAATAACAAAATGTCCTTCATACTGATCCCAGGGCCTGCTGGAACTGCACAGTTTCATGTGTTAGGTTAGGTTTAGTTAAATTAATGACGACACTGTATAACATATCCTGGACTGTTGTTTGCCTGAGAATAAATTTGCCCAATTTTTAAAGAGATTTTTCATGTATGAATGAAAATATAGCAAATTTTCATATGTTTTACAGAGTTCAGTTACTGAGTTTGACAAATATTTAAAAGAAACAATGATGAGCAAAAAGATCAATTTTATTTTGAAAACAGTAAGTGAAAAATGAGTTTATTTGGAGAAGGTAAGGTTTCCAGGACAGGTTTCAGCGACACCTAAGTTCCGTAATCGCAACGAGTCACATGAAAGCAGGCAGTCAGGGATGAGGCAGTTGAGCTGATTTTACCGGTTTATTTTTTAGGTAAAGCCACGGGGCATACATACACAGAAGAAGACAGTAGCAGCTCAACCAGGACTGCCTCCATASCAGTGGGTAACTTGGGTAGATAATAGTCCACCTTAGAGACCCTGCTGACAGTGGTTAAGATGATGCTGTTAACTTCAGAGGGTGGTATTTCAGCGATGAAATCTAGAAAGATGTTGGGCCAAGGATGACTAGTAGAGGCTGTAACAAACCAGAGAGTTCTTGATTCCCCAATCTTATTTTAAGCTCAGATGTGACAGATTAAGACATATTTTCTGGTCAGTTTCAGATTCTGAGAATCTTTTACCAGACTTTTTAACCAGGTGAGCATTACAGGGGTAGGACAGAATGGTATCCAGTGACTCAGGATTCTTGGTGCCAGAGAACTGGCGGGAAAGGGCACTTGGCTTGACATAAGAACCAAGTTGGTAGGTGATATACTCAAAATGAGCAAAGAATGGGGACCAAAGAGCTTGTCTGGCATTCAGGCATTGGGCAGATTAAAGATAAATGAATGAATGGAGGTTTTGCTCTTTCCAGTATCTCCTTTCTTCCAATGCCATTTATTGTCAGAAGCCCACATTCTCTTACATAGACCCGCTTCGGATGTTATCATCCATTAAATGGACGTTATTAGTTGTTAGCAGGTCCATGGAATGGCTTCAGAATGTCACGACTGTGGCTCCTAGTGGGTTCTCCGTCCCATAAAATGGACCGACAGTCTGAACATTCAATGTCATTGATACAGTACATTGACCCACTAGGGGGCACTGTCGGCACAGTCTGAAGCCATTCAATGGGACTGATAACTGCMAAGAACYTCCATTRAATGGACTGATAACATCAGAACCCGCTGCTTACATCCTAATTTCTCTCAGCACAGCTCATTTATGGAAAAGAAAACTGAGCCCATGGGTGAGMAATGGATGAATGGGTGATTACCAAGCTTAGGTAGAACTTAAGAAGGGAATTCAATRACTGAKTCAGGTGTGTTGAATCAGGAACAAGTAAAACATGCATGACAGCAGTCTTCGAGGACCAGGAKTGCCCACCCCTGGATTACTGTCTAGCTGCACAAAAACATGTAAAACTATTGTGCATTTCATATAACAGTCTTATGAATAGCTTCATTTAGCCTCAGTGGAGAACATAGTGTCTTATTTTTTTACTCGTAAAAACGAGGAGCCAAAGCAGTGGAAAGCAATGGCCCATGGCAGTATGAACCAGATTGCTGACTTGTATTTTCACTCTTGCCTGCAGGTTTTCAAATATTCCATGTTGGCGTCYTTACAAGGTAAACTCCAGTGGACAACATGCAGGATTTTATTCATGTTTTCTGTGGATTTATGATGCTGCATCTTTCAGAGCTCTTTCCCTGTGGTTCAGCAATGAGGTGGAGCTGTTGATTCAAATAACAAAGGAATGTTCTGGATATGGTATATATGTGTGTGTGTGTGTGTGTTTTCCCCCTATAAGAAGCACCAACCCATTAGCTTAGTGCTTAACTTTATGGGACTTTGTGGTTTGAAGGGAACAGAGCACTGAGGAATCAGGTTTACCAGGACCTGGAGGGCTTTGTTTTGTGCAAGTTGCTTAGTGTTTTGAACACTCACACACATTCAGTTATCCAGCCAACTGCACAATTTCACCAGTGTTTGTGACCACARACAAATAGTACAAACGAGGACCATGCCCATGTTCTGCTAAGTCATCACAACTTTACACGCTAGGTATGTTTGACGCCAATATAACTCACATGTTTCAGACTCTTGAAGTCAGACATTTTCACTACTTGGCTAATGCTAACATTAGTGTTATTAAAACAGTAATAGAGCAGGATTTATGGTCCCAGCTCCAGACGTGTGGGTGTGAGACAACAGGAGGTTTATTACTGTAACTAATCCCTGTCATCCCCCGCAGGGGACGCTGACAGGTTTCAATGTGTGTGTGTGTGTGTGTGTGTGTGTGTGTGTGTGTGTGTGTGTGTGTGTGTGTGTGTGTGTGTG
>NW_013953084.1:229821-230133 GCF_001266775.1 Austrofundulus limnaeus | reverse complement strand
TTTTTTCATTGTTGATTCTTTTTAGAGAAGTTACACTAAGCAGACATGTTTAGAGTGAACAGGGTTTTGATTATTGTCATATTGTAATAAGTTGCAGGTTATTACCAGGTCAGTTTGATGCAGTGGACGAGATGGAACAGTGCTGAGGACTGTTTCCCCCGGTGGGCCATGTGCTAGTAACCTCTGGCCCCGAAATTATGATTATTATCATAATAATAACTGACCTGGTGGACATTTTTATATTTTTATATTTTAATATTTTGATTGGGGTGGGATAAATGAATTATGTTGCTATATTTCAGGAATGGGATG
>NW_013953084.1:226165-228821 GCF_001266775.1 Austrofundulus limnaeus | reverse complement strand
CAGACTGTCAGAAAGCATGTGACAAGGACTGCAGCTGAGAATAAAGGCTAATTGAAAAAGCCTCTTCCTTCCAGACGTTTGCTGCAGAGGAAACACACACACACACACACACACACACACACACACACACACAAAGTCTGGCAGGGGCACTTGAAAGGGAGGGAAAGGGGCAGGTGCTCAAGCACCACCTGATGTCAAGCACAAACAATAATAGTTTATTACCATCAGACATGCCAGGTCAAGTTTATGACAGTTTGCTTATTTAGGCACTAGTTGTCACAGTGACAATAAATAAATAAATAAAAATAAAACTTTGAAGCACTGCTGACATTTACTAATGAGAAATTAATAACCAAAGAGAACTCTATGACAAGGTTTAAAGATTAACTAATTTTAAAATCATATTTCACAACATATTAAAGCAGCATTATACCAACAACTCCATTACATTAAATTACAACTTGTTTTAATTTAAACATGAATTGGAACTAATCTGAGCACCTCAGATTGTTTTTGTTGTTGTTTATTCCACATAAACAGCCTCATCATTTGCATTGCATTCTTTTAATTGATGCACTAAGTCATCATAAATTAGATACCATGCTTCAGTTTGTATATTGAAGCATGAGTGAATAGATTTTTCAGGCAAAAATTTGAAAGCATTTCCACTGTGTATTTATTGACTTAAAAAACAACTTCCTGACTGTGAAGGCAGACTACTGCATCACTGAATTCATTGATTGAAGAATATATGTTATGCTGTAGCAGCAGGAATGGACTGACCATCTAAACCCTGATAAGCTTCCTGGGGTCTAAAATAGGAAGTGTTATGTAAATTCCATTGACTTGGCCTCACTTCTGTTCTTTCACTGTGGATAGAAACCTAAAAACCTGCTTGAATCACTGGTAATTCACTAACAAATGAAACAAGAACCATTCTTTAAAGGGATAATGTTGTTGTGGAGAAGGTATATGTCTTTATCCAGACTACGTAGACTAATAGGCAGCTAAACATTTTTTTAATAAAGACAACACACATGTGTGGCAGAATGTTACAATAGCTCATTTTAAACTTTTACACTAGCTGTGTTTTCATTGCAAATGTTCACAAAACTTTGTCGATATTCTGTTAATGTTGAAAAAACACAGTTTCACAACTGCAGTGTTTCCATTAAGTAAGAAATGTTATTAAAGTCACGCGTGAATACGTTTGTTCTCATGATAAGTCATTACAAACATGGCRGCGATGGATGTAAACACATAGCATGTTGCTACCACGACACTAGCGCTCATCATCAGAGGAGACGTCGGCGTCTTTTATCGAGGCTTTCCAGAAACAAGTCCCTACTTGGGAGTGGCTACGTATGCTGTGTTTTTGGGATATTGTTGTCATAATCTGTGTTATTTCCTAAGTTTTTGTGTTTCAGTGTTCCCCTGTGTTTCTTTGCCCTGCAGTCCCGCCCACGCTCACCTGTTTTCCCTCTTGTGTCTTCTCCAGCTGTCTCTCATTTGTCCTCGTTAGTTTCCCTTTAAATGTGGTGTTTGGTCCTCAGTTTGTGTCTGTTCATTGTGCTGTTCACACAGCCAGTGTGGTGTTCTCTGTGTTCCCTGTTCCTCTGAGTTTTTGAGCTGCCTTGCCAGCCTTTTTGTTTTTTAATAAATATTTTGTTAAACTTTGGATTTTTGCCTGGGCCCTGGGTTTATCCTGCCTGCACCTCACAGAATGAACAGACCACAAAACACCCAGCCTACAGGCAATTTTTCTTTTTCTGGGTTGCCCCCCTCCACCTTCCACTGGGGAATGGTGGAGCCTACCACCTTCCGTTTTGGGTTGTCTGGGGTCCAGCCATTCACCTTCCACTCAGGGTCTTCGGCGAGGGTCCAGGCTGAGGGCACTGGCGCCCACCCTCCCACCCCTCTTGTTCCTGAGTCAATGGTTCCGGCGGTTCCTGAGTCTCTGGTTCCACAGCCGGTGGTCTCAGTGGTCCCGGAATTGGAGGTCCCGGAAATTCCTGAGTCAGTAGTTTTAGTGACTCCACGGTTGGTGGGTCCACAGCTGGTGGTCACAGTAGTCCCGGAGTTGGAGGTCCCGGCGGTTCCAGAGTTGGTGGTCCCACAGTCGGTGGTTCCACAGCTGGTGGTCTCTGTGGTTCCGATGTCGGAGGTCTCGGTGGTCCCTGAGTCGGAGGTCTCGGCGATCCTGGTGGTTCGAGAGTCCACCGCCGTCGCCTCCTCTTCTCCTGGGTCATCACCCGTCGTCTCCTCTTTGCCTGGGTCATCACCCGTCGCCTCCTCTTCGCCTGGGTCGTCACCCGTCGCCTCCTCTTTGCCTGGATCGTCACCCGTCGCCTCCTCTTCGCCTGAGTCGTCACCTGTCGCCTCCTCTTCATTGGGTCGTCACCCGTCGCCTCCTCTTCGTTGGGTCGTCTCCCGTCGCCTCCTCTTCGTTGGGTCGTCACCCGTCGCCTCCTCTTTGCCTGGGTCGTCACCCGTCGCCTCCTCTTCGCCTGGGTCGTTACCCGTCGCCTCCTCTTCGCCTGGGTTGTCACCCGTCGCCTCCTCTTCGTTGGGTCGTCACCCGTCGCCTCCTCTTCGTTGGGTCGTCACCCGTCGCCTCCTCTTCGTTGGGTCGTCACCCGTCGCCTCCTCTTCGCTG
>NW_013953084.1:223471-225165 GCF_001266775.1 Austrofundulus limnaeus | reverse complement strand
CCTCTTTGCCTGGGTCGTCACCCGTCGCCTCCTCTTTGCCTGGGTCGTCACCCGTCGCCTCCTCTTCGCCTGGGTCATCACCCGTCGCCTCCTCTTCGCCTGGGTCGTCACCCGTCGCCTCCTCTTCGCCTGGGTCGTCACCCGTCGCCTCCTCTTCGTTGGGTCGTCATCCGTCGCCTCCTCTTCGCCTGGATCATCACCCGTCGCCTCCTCTTCGCCTGGGTCATCACCTGTCGCCTCCTCTTTGCCTGTGTCGTCAGTCGTCGCCTCTTCGTCACCTCTGTCGCCTGTATCCACCATCACCAAGGCTCCTGCTCCATCAACCTCTGCCGGCTTCTCATCGCCTCCCTCTTCCTCCCTTGGCTTCACGTCTGCTCCCGCCTCCTCCCTTGGCTTCACATCTGCTCCCGCCTCCTCCCTTGGCTTCACGTCTGCTCCCGCCTCCTCCCTTGGCTTCACGTCTGCTCCCACCTCCTCCCTTGGCTCCTCCTCTGCTCCCGCGACTCCCTTGGACCCGGGGTGTTTTCTGAGCCGCCCACCAGATCCTGTGCCCCGTGTTGGATGGTCTTCGGGCCGTCCTCCTGAACCTTGTGTCTTTTGTCTTGGAATCTGTCCTGTCGTGTGTTCCCAGTCTCGTGCCTCTCCTTTTTTTTGACGTCAGGAGCCGTCATTAAGGGGGAGGTCCTGTCATATTCTGTGTTATTTCCTAAGTTTTTGTGTTTCAGTGTTCCCGTGTTTCTTTGCCCTGCAGCCCCGCCCACGCTCACCTGTTTTCCCTCTTCTGTCTCCTCCAGCTGTCTCTCATTTGTCCTCGTTAGTTTCCCTTTAAATGTGGTGTTTGGTCCTCAGTCTGTGTCTGTTCATTGTGCTGTTTACACAGCCAGTGTGGTGTTCTCTGTGTTCCCTGTTCCTCTGATAGTTTTTGAGCTGCCCTGCCAGCCTTTTTGTTTTCTTAATAAATATTTAGTTAAACTTTGGATTTTTGCCTGGGCCCTGGGTTTATCCTGTCTGCACCTCACAATTGTAGTCGGTGAGTTTACTATTTTATACTACTTCTGTGATATTACTACTACTTCTACTTCCTGTTAACTTCTTCATTATCATCGTCTTTTTCACCAGTAGAAAGAGACGGTTGTTGATCACGTGACTCCCGTGATGTGAAAAAAGTGTTTCCATTGCAGTTTTGCGAAAAACACCAATTTCGATATGACCAAAATACCACCTCATCCTAGTGCAAAAATATTTTGTCAAAAAAAAGTATTTTTTTTTCAAAACTGACATGCTTCCATTGAGCAAATTTATTTTCGAAATTCTAATTTGCGCATTTTCATGGTTAATGGAAACACAGCTAGTGTAAAACACTGCAGCAACAATAAAGAGGAACTTTGACTTGCATATCAAGATCCACACACATAAACATAGGATAATTTCCTCCACAGTGTCTTGTTTTTTGTTGTATTTTTTTTTTACATTCTTTCTTGGCCAAGCAAAGGCAGAGTTCAATATTCCAAAGTGCAAAGCCAGACTGCGTGCTGCTTGGCAGCAGGGAGGCAGAGTGTGGCTGCAGTGAATACTGCTGTGCCAGGGTTTGTCAATGATGTATCGTTTGTGGAGGGAGGGAGTGGCTTGGGGGTAGATTACTTTCCTAAACAAGACAATGGTCCTAAAGGGTGAGTTACTGCCCAGGCTATTGG
>NW_013953084.1:213218-222471 GCF_001266775.1 Austrofundulus limnaeus | reverse complement strand
GGACTGGCACAGTCCCCATCGGTCTGCCAGCTCCCTTTGGAAAGCTCCTGTGGAACCCCAGTTTGATCACTGCTGCTGAAAGTGCACCGGATCCTCGCTGCGTCGTGCTCCAGAGAGCCGCAGCGCCAAACTGAAAAAGGATTTTTCCTCAAAGCGGCTGATGAGCCACTCGTCATCAGAAAATTATATCTGTTTATAAATAAAAGCTCTGCGTGTTACACTATTTATTATATCCTCCAGTTTGGCTGAATCCATTCCTGTTAAATGAAATTTTGGTACAACTTTGTGCTTCTCTTATCCATGTGGATGTAATAATTGTTAATCATGTGTGTCTGGTGTAAACAATAATCATTTTGACATCATGAACAGTTTCTCAGAATCACCTCTAAGTGTCACCAGTGGAACCAGAACCACAGAAACGTGTGACACCAGCCCTGGAGTTGGTGTGGGGCTGCGCACATCTTCACTTTCATTTCCGTTTTTATAGATCCAGAGAAGTGAAAGATTTTTATGGAATATTGGCGTTGCTTCAAAGCTCACTAGCTTGGTCAAAACATTTATTTGTCTCATTTATGTCTCGTTTGAAATGAGAACAGAATGTCTACAAAATCGGTAAACTATTAATGTTATATATCCTTTTTTCAGGACTTATGTCCACATAATATAAGATTTTTTTTCTTTGTACCACTTGCATAAAATCATGGCATAATGAGAGATAAATCTGTAAATAAATACTGGCAGTTTGATCATCTTTGATGAATTTGTTGTGAGGGACACAAGGAGAAAGAACACTGTGTTGTATTTAAGCCATTTGTAATGAAGGGCAAAGATGATGAAACAACTTCACACTCTAAGTGCAACACCCTTTTCTGCAGCATTAATGAGAAGGACTTTGTATTTAGTGAATTCACAGCTCATTATCAGAGTCTGGCTCTTCCTCTAGTGTACGCTACTTGTCCTGAGGAAAACCAGGCTCTCAGCTGAATGGTGGTGCCTCACTACTATCTTCGACTACCAGGCGTGCACTGCATGCCCTAGCTACTTGTCAAATCCAAGCAGAGCCACTTGGTTTAAGTAATGAGAGCGGTGATTGAATATTTAAGCACTAAATTATAGTCTTTCTACACTTGAGGTTCCTAAACATTTTGTGGCACTTGAGTGATGTGATGCATTTGAGTCATTATTATTTGAAAAATAGACTGTTTTAGTTTATGTAATGATGTTGGTACCCTGGATTTTAAAAAAACTACAATATAGAGTTTGATTTCTAAAAGTCTAAAACAAGCCAACCAAAAAAAGGTTTGATTGTAGAAATAGCAATCAGTATTAATTTAAGTTAATTTTTATCTTATCTTATCTTAATTGTACTTCACTGATTATAAAATATGTTTAAAAATGTGACACCAAGGAAGCAGAGTGACGCTTTTACATTCATAAAATATTTTTCTGAAATCTTGTTGACATCTAACAAAGTGTATGTCTAGGATTTTTTCTAAACGAATAGAAGGAAAAGCTGTAGCTTATCTGTCTTTAACAGTCTTTTGATGTGTTTTTTTATTCAGTTTTTTCAAAAGGCAAAAAAATTAAAACTAGTGGGAAAGTTGATCTGGATGAAAGATGAATTTACTAAGTGTTTCACCAGCCAAAAGCACTTTCCCATACACAACCGTGGGAACAGAAGTAGCTGGAAAGAATTTACAAAACGCACACACACAAAGTTACTCGTGCACTCAGACACATAGTGAGCAAACGTATCAGTGGTTAGACCGATCCATCAATAATACATGAAGATCCCCAGGCACATCTTTTAGTCATCTTTGGTATTTAGAAAAATGTTTATGTGTCAGGTTAAAGCATGACCGTAAGGCTCATTTAAACCTCACATCATCTCATCTGTGTTTTCCATCCCAGTGAACCATCTGTGCTGTGGTCAGCATTCTCCTGCTGGATGTTATTCAGATTTCTGCTTATTAAGACATGTCCAACAAAATACAGATGAGGGAAGTTTTTCAACATTTTCATGAGTGTACAAAACACAGTTTTAGTAGACCAACCCACACTCCAAAAAGAAAGCATACAGAAAAAAAATGTTGATTTTCACAAACCCATTTTCTATGAGGCTGGTACATCAACCTCACTCACTTTCATATGTAGTACAGTAACACCCATGTGTGACGGGTGTACTACAACAAAGTCACTATATGTAACATCATCCTTATTTAAATTTACTTAAAGGAGACCAATTATGGGCCCTAGAAATTTTTATGGTATGTATATGGGCTTCCCAGACCATGTTCATTCAATTTAATGCTCAAAATAATTCTCAGATAATAAAAATTTCCCATTTTCTAGTTCTGCCTGCTCTGACTTCTGTTCAGAAGAGCTGTTTATGTTAGTAGCCTATATGCCACAGTCATTAATGACATATTTCTGGTAAAATTCTTGCCACGCTCCTCCCTTCCACTTCCTGCTTACTGCCTATGTTTTTACCGTTAGCTGCTAGTACTAGTCCATGAAAAAGTCACAAAAGTTAAAGCATCTGTGATCTACTGGTATAAAACGTGAGTTCTGTTGTGTGCTGTTGTGTCCACTAAACAGCAGATAAATGAAACTGATGTCCACGTCCACGGCGACTAACATCCAGAATGCGACGGACTGTGTAAATGGGCTGATTATCCAGGAGATGGGTGGGAGGTGGGGTGTTGCTTGGGGGCTCAGGGGACTGGTGGAGACGGACTTCAGTTGCAAGACGTGGAAAGTGGGATGTATCTTCCTAGCAGCCGGTAAGCACAGCCTGACAGCAGTTTGGTCAATGATTTTCTCCACAGGAAATGGACCGATGAATATGGGGGAGAGTTTTCTAGGGAAATCTTTTAAGTTAATGTCACGTGTGGAGAGCCATACCTCTTGTCCCACTTGGTAGGAGGGGGAGCAGAGTGATGGCGGTCAGCAAACTTATTGTTCTGTTGTGCGGTTCGTAGGAGGGCCCTTTGGGTTTGGTTCCATATTCGGTGACAGCGCTGGAGGTGGTGCTGAACAGATGGAACCATAATTTCAACCTCATCTCTGGGAAACAGTGGAGGATTATACCCAAGGGAGGCCTCAAAGGGCAAATAACCAGTAGCAGATGAAGTGTGACAATTATGTGCACACTCAACCCAGATTACATGTTGACACCAAGAGGAGGGTTTGCCATTTATAACGCACCTGAGTGTGGCTTCCAACTCCTGATTGCATCGTTCTGTTTGTCCGTTAGACTGGGGGTGATGTCTAGACGAAAGACTGACCTTAGCACCCAAGGCGTTACAGAAGGCCTTCCACACGTGGGACACGAACTGAGGTCCTCGGTCGGAGACGATATCGGTAGGGATTCCACGTAAACGGAAGACGTGGGTGACCAGGAGTTGAGCAGTTTCAAAAGCGGTGGGCAGTTTAACCAGGGGCACGAAGTGAGATGCTTTGGAGAATCTGTCAATAATGGTTAATATGACAGTGTTACCATCTGAAGGTGGCAGTCCTGTAACAAAATCCAGCGCGATGTGAGACCAGGGACGAGCAGGTGTTGGGAAGGGTTGCAGGAGTCCAGCAAGCTGTTGACTTCCACTCTTATTTCTGGCACAGGTGGGACATGCTGCAACAAACTCTTTGATGTCATGGTACATGGTTGGCCACCAAAAATATCTCTTAGAAAATGATAACATACGTGAAATTCCTGGGTGACAGGTAAATCAATGATTATGGGTCCAATCCAATACTTTACTGATGATGTTTTTAGGAACAAACCTTGTAGCAGGTGGTTCTGTACCCGGGTCTGGGTCAGATTGTTGGGCCAGGTGGATCGTGTTTTTGATATCCCACGAAAGGGTACCCACGAAGCAGGTGGCAGGTAAGATGTTGACATCACTTTCTCGTTTCTCTGAGGAGGAAAACTGTCTGGAGAGAGAGCGTCTGATTTAATGTTTTGGAACTGGGGATGTAAGTGATGGTGAAGTTAAATCGAATAAAAAACAATGACCATCTGGCTTGTCTTGGGTTTAACCTCTTGGCATTCTGCTGATATGCCAGATTCTTATGGTCTGTGAAGATGACAAATGGGGTTTCAGTTCCTTCTAGCCAATGTCTCCATTCTTCCAGTGCAAGTTTGATGGCTAATAGCTCTCTGTTACCAACATCATGATGGGGCGGCTGTGGCGGAGTGGTTAGGTGAGTCGTCCTGGAACCGGGGGGTCGCTGGTTTGATCCCCTGTCCAGCCGTCTCAGTCGTTGTGTCCTTGGGCAAGACACTTCACCCACCTTGCCTACTGATGGTGGTCAGAGGGTCCGGTGGCGCCGATGCATGGCAGCCTCGCTTCTGTCAGTGTGCCCCAGGGCAGCTGAGGCTACAATGTAGTTTGCCATCATCAGTGTGTGAATATGAGTGTGAATGGGTGAATGTCTGTTAGTGTAAAGCGCTGTGGGGTCCAGAGGGACCTGGAAAGCGCTCTATAAGTTCAGTACCATTTACCATTTACCATCATAGTTCTTCTCGGCCAGGCGACGAGAGAAAAAAAGCACAAGGGTGCATCTTACCATCTGACTCAGACTTTTGAGACAACACTGCACCAACTCCAAGGTCAGAAGCATCAAATTCGACAAAAAATTCTTCATGTGGATCAGGATGATACAAAATGGGTGAATGAGAAAAACGAGACTTTAACTCATCAAATGCGCTGTTAGCCTCAGGAGTCCAAGAGAAAGGTCTTAAGGTGGAAGTTAGTTGAGTGAGAGTTGTGGCGATGCGACTGTAGTCCCTGATGAAGCGCATGTAGAAATTTGCAAAAGCGAGAAATCGTTGTAGTTGTTTGCGATCCTTGGGGACTGACCACTCAGTAACAGCTTGGACCTTTTCAGGATCAGTCCTGAACTGACCCTTTTCCAGAATGAAACCCAAAAAAGAAACTGACGAAACATGAAATTCGCATTTCTCAGCTTTTACACAGAGCTGATTCTCAAAAAGACTCTGGAGGATTGCTTTTACATGTCTTTCATGTTGTTGGATGTCACGAGAATAAATGAGGATGTCATCCAAGTAAACAAAAACACACACATTCAGAAAATCTCTCAGGATATCATTTATTAGGGCCTGGAAAACAGCTGGAGCGATGGTTAAGCCAAATGGCATAACTACGTATTCGAAATGACCCAAACGGGTCTTAAAGGCTGTCTTCCACTCGTCACCCTCTTTTATCCTTACAAGGTAGTATGCGTTTCGGAGATCCAGTTTGGTAAAGATGGTGGCTGAGTGGAGCTGATCATGAACTGAATCTATCAGAGGTTGTGGGTATTTATTTTTACTGTGATTTGATTTGAACCTCTGTTATCAATACAAGGCCTCAGAGTCTTATCCTTCTTAGCAACAAACAAAAAAAAAAAAAACCCTGCCCCTAGAGGAGATTTGGAGGGGCGGATTATGCCAGAAGCCAAAGAATCCTCAATACAAGCTTTCATGGCCTCTTTTTCAGGACCGGAGTGGTTGTATAAACGACTGGATGGCAATGATAAACCAGATGTTAACACTATAGAATAGTCGTATGGTCTATGAGGGGGTAATGAGAGTGCTTTAGTTTTGCTAAAGATGGGTGCTAGGTCATGATAAATCTCAGGAACTGAAGACAAATCCGTCTCCTCGACGGGTTCCTTCCCTTTAACAGAGACAGAAACGGCAGACTTTAAACAGTTCTGTAGACAAAAAGTACTCCAGCTCCCAACCCTCTTTTCCTTCCAATTAATAACTGGATTGTGAGCAGACAGCCATGGAAAACCAAATATGAGTTGTGGAGAGGTGGAATCAAAAACAACAAACTCACCCAAATCATGATGGTTGCTCTGGGAATTGTAGTCCTTATCTTTTTTCGCTCTCTTAATCTATTATCAATACGGATTGACAAAGCGATTAATTCGTCAAGGCTTCCAGGTTCATCCCGGGAAGCCAATTGATCTTTGAGTTGTTCAGATAACGAATTAAAAAAGATACCTTTTAATGAGAGCTCTTTCCATCCAGCCTCTTCAGCAATGATACGAAAATCCACAGTGTTCAGCTACCGACTTCTTTCCTTGATGTAGTCTTAGCTCAGCAAAGCTAACACGTAGCGGGACTGTTCCAACGCTCAGCCACACACCCCAGCATGCAGAAACACCGATCATCGCACAGTCCTGTTTGTTTATCAAGATGGAAAGCAAAAAATGATTTTGCTCACCTGTTTTCTGGTGCCCAGAACGTACGTCGACACGGCGGTCCCACCGCTAGGCCTAGTAGCCGAACGCCCACAACAGCTCACTACTCGACTTTCAGTCCGACGTCGGGGTCACCAAAAACTGTAAGAAAATTTGTATTCAATAAACTGAAGTCGATATTAAAAACACAATTGTTAAATAAAATGATTTGTAGAAGGAATTAAACCATACAACACCAGAATTCTGAATTTGAGTGAGGTTTATTGTCGCTGAAGCAGACAGGAAACAAACACTCCCGGAAAACCAGGAAGTTCATGTATTTATACACCTTCTTCAATGCCTGCATTCGCCCCCTACTGACCTACGGCTGAATCACAGGCATTCAGACAAAATCCTCAGCTAATATCATCACGTTTGATTATGTGTTGTCACATATTTCAGACATGCAATTGAACTTGTTTCAATCAAAACATAATAGATCAAACACTGTCAACATTACAAAAAGGAAAACCTAAGAATATAGTGTTGTGCTTTTAGCATCAGTACTAACCTCTAATAACTTTAAATTTCTTCAATTGCCGACACTAATTATTGATTCCGATCACCTGTGTAGAGCCGCCGTAACTTTCCCTTTAAGAACCACACACTCTGTGTTGTGTTGTTGTTCATTCACACGATGGCCAGACCCGAATGAGCAGCAGATCCAAAACCTGCGTACAAGCTCCCTAACAAGATGTTTAAACCCTCTGTGGACAAACCTTTTCAATCGTAGAGTTATGGAGTTAAGCTGAAGCCGAACCAAACCAGAAGCCGAAAGTCTGCTGGAACCGACGCCGAAACGCTTCGTTACGTCACGTCGTTCCCCACAGCAGTAAACCACTCGCCAGCAAAACAAATGTAAGTCTCCTACAAAAAAACTAAACTTAAAGTTAATGTATAAATAATGAAAAACTAAAAAACTAAAGAAAATCAATCATTTTGTTTTCTTCTAGTAACCATAAAACCTAAAACGCCCCAGCTACCTAAAAACACACTAAAAAACAAAAAAGTAAGTCTGTTTCATTTTGTTTAATCTAATGAAATAACTTGTCTATGCCTATGGTATGGTATGGTATTTATTTTTTTGTGTGTTTTAGCTCCTGGGTGGAGTTTTTTTGTACGAGTCTTTTTTTTTTTGTGGGTGTAGTTTTGTTTGTATTTTTGTGCGAGTGTTATTTTTTGTGTTAAGTTATCATTAACATTAAATTAATTGGGTTCGATCCCCAGTTCGGACCTGGGGTCTTTCTGTGTGGAGTTTGCGTGTTCTCCTCATGCTTGCGTGGGTTTTCTCTGGGTACTCTGTTTCCCCCACAACACAAAACATGTATAACAGGTTGCCTTCAGGCCCAGGCCGCCCTTGAAAAAAGAGATCTGAGATCTCAATGGGACTTGCCTGGTAAAATAACGGTAAATAAATAAAACAAGCCAAGCCTTATTTTTTGTGTGGAGTCAAGCCTCCTACATTTTTTTTGGAACTAAGTCAAGTTCAACCTCTTGCCTGTGGAGTTAAGCCTTCACCGTTTTTGCCTGTTAGCCAAGCTGGAAGCTTGTTTTATATAAAACTGAACTCTGAGCTGCAGTGGTTTTAAGCACCACATATGGACACTGGGGAACACCAGGGAAATTTGTTTGTTTGTATTATTTGTATTGTATTTTGGTCTATTTTTTGTAAATAACATGTTTGAAAAGAAAAACTTCAGTCCTTGTTTGTGCTCACTTTCTTTATTTAAACTATTTTGTCACTGATTATTTAATTAAGGTTGAAAGGGTATGTATTTTTTTCATTTCTAGAATTGTACATATCCTTGTGTGATTGGTTAAGCTACAAATAACTCTAAACCATAAGTAAAATAACAGTAAAAACTCTAACTGGTCAAAAAAAAAACATCCTATATGTCAGGAGGGAGACCTGACTGGCGCCCAATACAATTAATCAAATTAATAACAATAAAATCATCAAATAACCGAAACTGTCACAAACTGATAACGTGACATTGGACCGACCAGAATTCTCGGCAGGCAGACTTTGAGGCTACAGCGTGGGCTCTTCAGCTATACGTTTTGACCCGACTTGAGGTATGTTATTTGAACAATTTTATAATGTCTCATAAACATCTTCATGTAGAGAAGCCAGACTTGAGCATGAAATATTAGTTTTTATCATGAGGAACGTCGAGGAAGCCTGTCACTAAATACTGAGCACGTGGATGCTAGAGGTGGGCGGATCGATACTAAATATTGCTAACATCGATACCAGCGCTGGTATTGATATTGAACAATACTCGTGTAAAAAGATCAATACCCAAGCTTTGTTCTTTCCTGCACACACTGACTGATCCACACGCAGATTTTTCAAAGTCTACTCTCTGTCTGTAGTGCTCACACTCAGCAGCGCTAGCCAAACAGCTGAGCTAACTAAGCAGGTAGGCTGGCCCACTTAGCGTTCTCATCGAGCCCTCTACCTCAGGAGATTTTGTTTTAAGTTGTGTTGAGTGATATTTTTTAGTCTGTTATAAAACAGAATTGGACTGAAAGGAAGAAAATTCCTTATTTCTTGTTTTTCCTTAGAATAATTTTTTTTAAATAAGAGAAACAAAGAAATAATAACTAGGAAAGATGTCTAGTGGTGAGGGAATTGTATTGAAAGGAAGAAAATTCCTTATTTCTTATTTTTCCTTAGAACAATTTTTTTTAAATAAGAGAAACAAAGAAATAATAACTAGGAAAGATGTCTAGTGGTGAGGGAAGAATTTTTATTTTGCTTTTGTTTAAAATATTTATTTTCCAAATGCTGCGTTCACACAGAACGCGATTTCAGCTTCAAAATCGCATCCAACGCCTCAAGTTGGTCGCTTGTGCACTTTGAGGTCAGACGCAGGTCAGCTCTTGAAGCGCTGCACGGGAAGAGCCTCCCCGCCCCTCCCTCCTCTGTCGGGCTCTGTTTAATGTCGAAGTGGCTTTGCTTTATTTACAGCAGGGGTGTCAAACTCCAGTCCTCGAG
>NW_013953084.1:211652-212807 GCF_001266775.1 Austrofundulus limnaeus | reverse complement strand
TGCAGGACCTCGGCTCTGGAACAACCTCCCACTGTCTGTGAGGTCTGCTGGGTCTCTRAATGAGTTTAAGTCTCTGTTAAAAACTCATCTGTTTAAACAGGCTGAAGAGTCTGAAGAGCAGGATCATTAGGCCAGCCTTTTTTTTGTTTCATTTTATTCTTCATTTTATTACTGTACTTTGTTCATTGTTTKTATTTTATGCTCCTGTACAGCACTTTGGTTTTTATTGTGCTTTATAAATAAACGATGATGATGATGATGATGATGAAAATCTATTACCTTGCTGACTACTCCATTCTCTGGTGCCAATAAGTGCACAGCCAAGGGAAACATCTTCCAATTTCCCTTGTTTGAGGCATCGGTGTGAAGAGAATATGGTAGTGCAGGGGTGCCCAACCTTTTTTGAACCAAGATCTACTTTTGAAGTCATCAGTTTGATGAGAGATCTACTCGTCCAGTCTCAGTATCAAAAAAACACAATTCCGTCTCCCTACTCCTCTCTTCTTAGAAATAAATAAAACAGAACGTAATGTGTTGCTAGTTTTATTTAATTTAAAGTATTGTCAAACAAAAATATCTACTTAACCATGTATTTACCTGTAAGAAAATTTGTATTCAATAAACTGAAGTCGATATAATAAACACAAATGTTAAATAAAATGATTTGTAGGAGGAATGAAAACCATACAACACCAGAACTCTGGAATCAAGTGGGGTTTATTACTGAACACAGGAAACCCACACTGGCCAGAAAAACAGGAAGTTCATGTATTTATACAAGTTCTTCGATGCCTGCGCTCGCCCCCTACTGACCTACGGCTAAATCACAGGCATTCAGACAAAATCCTTAGCTAATGTTATTCCAACGATTAATTATGCGTTGTAACAGATGTTTCGGGCAGGTAACATTTGTTGTCAACTGCCCGAAACAAAAATGTTCAAATTTTGATAAAAAAAGAAAAATGTTGTAAAGAACCCTGCTTTATGAGACTAATACCAGCTTAATCTCACAAAAGCATGTTCCACAAGATCTTGCAGAAATGAAATCAGARTTAATGAAACCTCCCCTCTGGTCATGAATGTGAAAAGAACTTGTCAGATTTCTCAAAATAAAGTAATTTATTTTAGATATATGACAAGGATAAACATACAAAT
>NW_013953084.1:209029-210539 GCF_001266775.1 Austrofundulus limnaeus | reverse complement strand
CACACACACACACACACACACACACTGCCTGTAAGAATAATTCTCCCCTTTTAAATGTTTCCTGCTTTTGTTACTGGAATAAATCAGTTGTGGTCATTAGAAATTAACCTCTTTTTTTTTTTTTTTACAAAAAAAAACACCAAAGTAAAATCAAACTTTACAGATTAAACATCTTTTAAAAAGTGGTTGGATAAATACCTATTCCTTTAAAGCAGTGATGTTTGATACTGCCAATTTTCTTTCCGATGCTGATAACGAGTAAAATTTACCTGGTATTGGCGATACTGATCCGATACCGATACTTTGTGATAACACACATAATGTGTCCGTTAAATCTTAAAAAGTGGTGTTTTTCAAATAACCACTTTATGAATAATACATGACATAGTAAGTCATTTATTAATTTAAAAGTCTGTCTAACCCTAACCTAATATTTGTTTAGCACAATTTGATATTCTTATCCTTAAGAAATATAATATTTTTGTATAGTGAATAAAAGTGAGAAGAAATATTTTAAAAGTTGCTACTTTGTATATTTTGTGGCATTGTTTGTGTGTTTGCAAGAAGGCATCTGGCCAGAGCTAATGCTGTTTGGGGGGACATAGCATGAAAAAGTTTGTGAACCCCTCATCTAGAGTTTAATTACAGACAGTCAGAAGAAGCAGATTTTATGTTAAAATGACCTGCCATACCTGTACAGACTGAGTGACTGACGGAGCACATGCCACTGTGCTTTACCCAAGTGGAAGAAAAAGTAGTTCCCTCCAACCACATGTTTAAGACAAGATTGGAATAGTTTAGTTATTTTCCACTATTTTTCCTGTTAATTATATAAATTATGTGAAATAACTAAAGTATCAAAGTATCGATATTTGAGTTTCGATCTGCACATCACTACTTTAAAGTCATAATTGCACTCAGAGAGGACCAGAAGAAGCAGGAAGTCCTCAGACTGACAGACTGAACAACTTTCTCTGTTTTTATAGGCTTTTGATTTTGTAAATTGTATTTTTTTAAACTTTTTTACAGACAGAGAGGGAGGAAAACGATGACCACAGAAGATTTTCTGCTGAACTTTTCCTGACAGGGGAAATTGATACAGAAGTCCATCTTCTCCTGGCTGCTTTGCTCATTCAGAGGTCGTTTTTTTAAAGGTTAGATCAATTGGATTTAACAAATGTTAAGGTTTATTATGAGAAAAGAAAAGTGTTTTAATTTTTTACTTGACCTTCAGATTCATGAATAAAAGTAGTTTTATTCTAATATATCTGACAATAATAATGTAAGCGGGCTCTGCAGAATCACTGTCTGCAACTCAGGTCTACAGGATGTTGATGTTTACATTTAATGCTAATCAGTCTGAACTTTTATAGGGTTTTAGTACGTTCCTATAGACTCCACAGGTCTTCACACGGCAGTCACTCACACACTAATCGTGTTTCCATCCAGTTGTAGAGTGAATTTTTATCAAACTTTTCATAATTCGCAAAAATTTAAATAAATAAAAATT
>NW_013953084.1:205793-208448 GCF_001266775.1 Austrofundulus limnaeus | reverse complement strand
CTACGCAAGGCGTGATTATATCAGACGAGGCTACGCAATGCATGATTACATCAGACGAGGCTACGCAATGCATGATTACATCAGACGAGGCTACGCAAGGCGTGATTATATCAGACGAGGCTACGCAATGCATGATTACATCAGACGAGGCTACGCAATGCATGATTACGTCAGACGAGGCTATGAAACGCATGATTATATCAGACGAGGCTACGCAATGCATGATTACATCAGACGAGGCTACGCAATGCATGATTACGTCAGACGAGGCTATGAAACGCATGATTATATCAGACGAGGCTACGCAATGCATGATTACATCAGACGAGGCTACGCAATGCGTGATTACGTCAGACGAGGCTACGCAACACGTGATTACATCAGACGAGGCTACGCAATGCTTGATTACGTCAGACGAGGCTACGCAACACGTGATTACATCAGACGAGGCTACGCAATGCGTGATTACGTCAGACAAGGCTACGCAACATGTGATTACATCAGACGAGGCTACGCAACACGTGATTATATCAGAAGAGGCTACGCAACACGCGATTACATCAGACGAGGCCACACAAACCGTGATTATGTTAGAYGAGGCTACGCAACACGTGATTATGTCAGACAAGGCTACGCAACGTGTAATTACATCAGACGAGGCTACGCAACGCGTGGTTATGTCAGACGAGGCTACGCAATGCGTGATTACATCAGACAAGGCTACGCAATGCGTGATTACATCAAATGAGGCTACGCAATGTGTGATTATGTTAGGCGAGGCTACGCAATCCGTGATTACGTCAGACAAGGCTACGCAATACGTGATTACGTCAGAAGAGGCTACGCAAATTGTGGTTACGTCAGACGAGGCTACGCAAYGCGTCATTACGTCAGACGAAGCTATGCAACATGTGATTACGTCAGATGAGGCTATGCAACGCGTGATTATGTCAGACAAGGCTACGCAACGTGTGATTACATCAGACGAGGCTACGCAACGCGTGATTACGTCAGACGAGGCTACGCAACGCGTGATTACGTCAGACGAAGCTACGCAATGCGTGATTACGTCAGACGTCGGTGACAAGCTTTGTGGTAGTAAACAGGAAGTGAAACTTGCTAACGAGCAGAGGCTAATCATCTCGGGACAATGGAGCAAATTTTTTGTGAATGCCTTGCTATTGGGCAAGTTGTAATTATTCCATCTTTCCAGCTAGTACAGGGTATGTTTAACGCTGCCAGGAGACGTAGAGAAATAAACGCAATGTTAAACTACGCAGCAGAAAGTCACGTGCAACTACGCCGGGACGAGGCAGGAAAGCAGAACAGCTGAACATCACGTGAGGTAAATATGCGCTACGTCAGAATTTATTCGGCAAACGTGTTTCCATCTCCCGTTTTGCGCATTAACTACTTTGCGAATCATCCAAAAACCACCTCAAGCGAGTGTAAAAACTTTTTAGCGAATTGAGGATTTTTTTTTTCGAATTTTGCTGTTTCCATCCGAATTTTTTTCGCAATTTTAATGCGACACTTCCAAATGCGCACCAAAAAGCCTAGATGGAAACACGGTTACTGAGGGTGGTAAGCTACATTGTAGCCACAGCTGCTCTGGAACAGACTATCAGAGGTGGGGCTGCCTTGCACCGGACCACTGGACCCTCTATAACCAGTTTCATCAGGCGAGTATAAATTGTATAAATTAGAATAAATAATTAGAATAAAAATGTTTCTGTGTTTGTGCTGAGCTGCTTTCTTCTGATAGTAACTGCACACTGTCTTTACTTCTGAAAGCTGCCTAAAGCTCCACACACCTGCAGAAAGATGTTTCCACTTTGAACTCCTCCTTTCCCCACCCGGAGCTGCAGGAGGATCTGGATCTGGACCGGRCCATTCCTCTGAGAACACGTCAGGTGTTGGAGCTCAGCATCTGATGGAATTCAATATTCAAACATTTGCTGTAATTAAACAGTCATTTTATGCTGATGTGTGTTTTTTAACACACGTCTCCACTGAGCCCAGGAGGCAGAGATGCTGAGAAATAAGATGTGTTTAGTTTTAATGTCTGTATTTCTACATTGTGCATTATTGTTTTAAACTGAGGTGTATTTAACAGTGAGACCACTGAGACCTGACTGTACAGTACTGTRCCTGACCTGGAAATAATCTTTTTGTTTAAACTGTGTTTTCATTAGAGCTGTGTTTATTGAATATTTACTCTATTTTCTGTCCCTGCAGATCTGTAAACCAAGAAAATTATGAAAAAAATATATAAATACAGTATGTGAAGTATATCATCATGAGGTTCTCAGTCTTGTTGCTTGAGTTTTGAGAGACAGCAGTGTCAGAGCGCCTTGAGGAATTTTCTCTTTTAAGTAGTAGTAGTAATAGTTTTTTGTTTTTCTACTAAATGAAATATAAATATAAATAAAAAGAAAAAAAGAAGAAAGAAAAAAATTGCTTGATGACCTTAAGAATGCTGGAACAATTTATTAATTTAGTAGAATGCTAAATGTTTTTAATGAGATATGAACAAAATATTGCTTAAGATTTGTATTTGTGTTGTGATGCTGTTTGTTGATTATTTGAAATTATATTGTGTAGGAAGTTGAGTTTTATTACTCGTATGTTGTATGTTTATTAGAGACATATACA
>NW_013953084.1:202096-204228 GCF_001266775.1 Austrofundulus limnaeus | reverse complement strand
GGAGTTATCTTTTCACAGGGGGGGTAAGTTACACTTTAAATTGATTTCTGGAGATTATCCAAGGTGCTTCATGACCCATAATTGGGTCCCAAGCCCAACTTTGGGAACCAAAGTGCAGTGGTTCCCAAACTTTTCAGCTTTTGACCCACAAAATAACAGTAGCAGAGACCTGTGCCCAAAACTGTTTTTGGATGATAAACATTTGTATCAGGTCAACTAAACATGGACATAGTAACAAAATTTTTATACTAAATTTATCCAGTTTTAAATTCACTAACCTCACTCCTTTGTAACAACTAAGGCAAAAATGTGATTAATTCAGAAAATCTTTTCAGGACCCCACCTTGATTTTTTGGGACCACACTTTGGGTCCCGACCCCAACTTTGGGAAACACTGAATTATTACATAATGCAGTTTTAGCGCGAGTTTATTGCATTTTGAAACCTGATTTTACTACATTATTACATAATGCGCTGTTATTACAAAATGAGGTCTTACACATCTGAATAACACTGAAAAGAATTGAAATGTGAAAAGATATGACATTATAAAATGTGGAAGTTGTTGGAGCTGTGGTTTGAGTGTCTGATAGCAGCAGTCATTCTGAGCACACAGCTTTTCTCATAGATATATTTTAATGCAGACATGCATGCGGAGCCTGGCTGGTGTATTTGAGGTGAACCTAGTTTGGAGTGAAACCTGATGTCCATGAACGTGAGTGAACTCTGATTCCATACAGTCTGCTGTGTCTGTAAACAGCCCGGCCTTCAGGAGAAACTCTGCTCCAGCCTTTCAGTCTCTGGTGAACGAACTTTTTAAGTTTCTGACTCACGCTGTTTAAACTTGTGGCTTTGCTTCACTTCAGACTTTGCTTTCAGGGTAAGATGTGATTCAGTTCCCAGCAAGGCTAACCCTCAGAAAAACGAAGCAACGGTTTCAGATATTCTCTTTGGTCTGCAGGCTGAAGTCTGGAGACGTCTGCTCTGCGCATTGATGGGAGTCAGAAAGAAAAATGGTAAAAATAACAAATCAGTGGAACAAAAGAACATTAAAAGCACTTCATAAAAACAAGTCAGTCATAAAGACTCTATCTTATATTTTAATGCATTGTAATCAAAGTCTTTATTTGTTATAATTACTGTACATATCTTTATTGTTCCACAGACTAATGGTTGTTTGATCAATCAGAACAATAAAGTGGTTTTATTTATGTTTTGTTGCAATGTAGATAATCAAGACTTGTCCTTTAACCTGCAGATTCCCAGGTTTTCTGACTTTTAAAATAAAGCCCAGCTTCCTGTGACTTCACATACATAATGGATTAGTAAAGCTGCGAGTTGAAATTTCTTTAAACGAGGGATTTTCTTCTCCCTGATTGTGTAAGTACTCTCAGAAGCCTGAGGAGATAACGCTGAGCCGTTTTTCACTGGAATATTGTATTAAAATATCGTGCAGCTTCTCCACATTGGGGACCTGGAGGTGTATATTTTCACTCTTATCTCTTTTGTCATGTTGTGACTCATCCAATTTATCTTGGAACTCCATGTAGGTCCTACCTCATGTGTTGGGAGCCACTGGTTCAGATAATGTGGATCAGCTTGTTTAATCATCCGGCTGCTTTGCTTCTATGGTTCGTGCTGCTCGTCCCTCAGACTGAAGCAGGGTCATCCTGGTTAAAATACACGCCTAATCTTTGGTGTAATGCATATCACCCGCCACTCTTAGACTCACATCATCTCATATCTGATGATGGGAAATGACTAAATTGCAACAGTTTTGGTCAAACCTTGTAAACTGTGTCTGAAGCAGTCCTCTCAAAATGGGTCAGAGCTTGGAGTAGATGTTGGGGATGAAGCCCAGCTACTACCACACCAGGATTTAGATGGGCAGTGGTAATCCAAAAATTAGCTTTGCAATTTCTAAAGCACTTATGAAAATATTTTGGTCCGCAAAATCAGAAGCACTTATGCTGTAGAAAAACTAGCAGAAGCTAATTTAAAAGCGCAAGTTCAATTTGACACTTACTAGCTGGCAATGATTCATATACACAACACTGCCCACTAGTGGTGTATGAACCCTTTTACAGCTTAATCCTACAACTGCCGATTGCTGGGGATGTGATTTCCTGAAA
>NW_013953084.1:196806-200832 GCF_001266775.1 Austrofundulus limnaeus | reverse complement strand
CAATAAGTGTGTTTATCTGGGAGGGGTGTGGATAGATCACGTGTTGTGATTCATTGACAGCCATACCTTCTACTGTTTAAGATAATGATGACTGGTAGATAATTAGTTATTAGCCGCACTGCATTTTAATTTCAGAAAGCACAAATCCGCTTAAGAATTATAAAAATTAGTAAGACTGCTGAATATGTAGTTCCGCAATTAGCGGATTTGCACTTTAGCGGGCTGGTGCCCACCACTGTAGATGAGTATTTGTAAATGTGACTGAATTACAGTTAATTTACGTTTCCTAAACTGGATTAACTGCAGTGGTTGTTTTGTGTTGGACTGACTCCAAACATTAATGAGATGTAGAAGTTCATAACTGTTTTCTGAAAATTCCACTAAAACCTTTTAAATGGTTCCAAAGATATTTTGCTGACAGACAAAGTTGACTTGAAATAGTTTATTTAATCAAAAAGCATTTCGTTTGTCAAAAAGATGTGTGTTAGTTTACCATGGCGGCCATCTTGAACCCGACTGCCTCTAAGGATAATCAGTTGCTTCTATTGATTACAGTCTGAACGATTGAGTAAAATCTTTTCAGTGATTCATGAGACAGTCAGCTGAAGGTATTGTGAAGAACACAAGGATGAGTAAAAGTAAAACTGCCTTTGGTGATAAAAAAAAAACCACTCCAGACTTTGGACAAAAGGCGAAAGCAAAGGTCAGTTTCAGCTGAATGTTATTAGGTTGTGGCTGGAACMGGTTGCATGTTGACGAAGTGAATTAGCTGTAAGATGGGCTGACAGTGAGGCCTCACTTTGTTTCGACCTCTGATGGTACTGTGTGCACTGTCTGTGTGGATTACGTCTTGCCTTCATGCATCGCTTTGAAGCATTTGGCTCCATGTATGAGTTGGCATTTCACTAACAGACCTCTGACCAGAAAGCTGCGAACACGCAGGAAAAAGTTTAAAATTACCATTTTCTATGTGGCAAAATTGCTTTCTCTTTATTTTGARGGTGACATTTTCATCCTCATGCATCATTTATGTGCCCCCCAGACAACTACAAAACAGGATGGGGAAAAGGATACAGCAGATGAAATTATGAGAAACCAGTGCTGTTTAGATTAAAGCTTGTGTGTGTGAGAACAGGTAGCACCCCTGTCTGAATTYATGTCTCTGACCCTGTTCACACAGGAAGGCTTTTGTGAATAAATATTTTTTTATTTCTTTATTTTTATCAGACCTATCTTGTAGACACAGAGAAACTTTATGAGTCCTTATACATTGTTTTTTAAAGGAGACCTATTATGGGTTCCTAGAACAAGTTAGGATCCATCTGTGGGCTCTACAAAACATGTTCATTTGATTTAATTCACAAAATTAACCTCAGGTAATGAAATTTCAGTTTTTCAGTTCTGCCTGTTCTGAGCTCTCATCAGAACCTGCTGCTTGCATGAGTTGTTATGAAAACCCCCTCCCCACCTGTTGGTTAGGTTAGCTCCGCCCCCCGCCAGAAGTTTACTTTCAGTTTCCTTTCAGTTGAAAGTACTATTTTTCCAAAGTATTTACACAAACTTTCATAGAGCTCGGCGGTATGACCAAAATTTTATATCAATGTATTTTCAACATTTACACCGGTTTGACTGTATTTTTCTTTTCATCACAACTCAGCTGACAATAAAAATGTACAAACACTGTTTATTGACGTTTTTCTTTTACTGTACCTCTGTCTGTGTCTATGCAGTAAAACAAAACACAAATGATTTTCTAATAAATGAACTTAAAGTTACTGCACACTTTATGCCTAGGAGTGTGAGGAAATATGTTTTTTTTTCCTTATGGATTTAACTCAATGAAAAACAAACAGCAATGCTGATAGTATCTTTATTGCACAAAATAAAAGTCAGACAATATACTGTATAAGTACATTTTAAAAACCATACAACAACCTAAAAAGGTACTTCAAAGTCCAAATGTAACMGAAGCAGCTCCGGGAGCAGCTCCCCTGTAGCTGCCCAGCCTCCGGCTGCCTCCACATGGATAGTGGGGCAGCTGGTAGATAGATGTAGGAGAAAGTAGAGAAACGGTCCRGGAGCTCAGCTGGACATTTGTCGAAGGTGATTCTGAACAGAAAACCAAAGATTAGCCTTGAATATGGTCATAATTAATTACTAATTACTTAAGAAATTTATAGTTATTAGAGTTTAGTACTGATGTTAAAAGCACAACACTATATTTTTAGGTTTTCCTTTTTATAATGTTCAATATTTTATGTGTTAATTGATTAGTTACATGTCCRAAATAACTATAACAACACATATTTATCCGTTATGAAAACAGTAGGTGAGAATTTTATATGGATGCCTGTGATTCAGCTGTAGGTCAGCAGGGGGCGAACGCGGGCATTGAAGACTCTGTATAAATGGATCAACTTCCTGTTTTGCCGGCAGTGCGTGGTTTCCTGTCAGCTCCGGTGACAATAAACCTCCACTCCAGAATTCTGGTTTTGTGTGGTTTTATTCCATCTAACAATCATATTATTTAACAGTGGTGGTTTTCTATTGGCTTCAGTCTTTGAACACGGAWATTTCTTACAGTTTTGGTGACCCCGACGTTTGTCTGAAGGTCTTGTAGGAAACTGCGGTGTTGGGGCTAAAGACTGCTAGCATTAGCAGGCCTTTGTAATCGACGTACGGTCTGGGTGCAGGATACAGGTGAGCAAAACTCTTTTTTGCTTTCCATCTTGTTTACCGAACTGAACGATGCGGTTAGGGTTAGGGTTAGGGTTAGGGCTATGCTGATAGTATCTTTATTGCACAAAATAAAAGTCAGACAATACATAACTATATTTTAAAAACCACACAACCACCTAAAAAAAGGTACTTTAAAGTCCAAATGTAACAGAAGCATCTCCGAGCAGCTCCCCTCTGCCCAGCCTCTGGCTGCCTCCACACAGATAGCGACGCAGCTGGTAACGATAGATGTAGGAGAAGGTGGAGAAACGGTCCGGGAGCTCAGCTGGTCATTTGTCAAAGGTGATTCTGAACAGAAAACCAACGATTAGCCTCGAATACGGTCATAATTAATTACTATTTACAATAAATGTAGAGCTGAGCTGTTGTTTTTAGCCTCGATCGCAAACTAGCGATAGCCGCTGGCTGCTGACTAGTTTAGCATCGGAAACGAACATGCACAAAGGACACATCGGTACAAACTTTATAAATAAAAGGTAGAGTTTCACAAGCGAGACGTGTCCCATAAATTACATTCAATATCTCACTAAATGCACGAAGCGCTCACCGTCTGCAGATGAAGTTTGTGAAGAGTCCAGTCTACAGATAGCAGCAGCTAACTAACTAGCTGGTATGTTGATGATCATGTGTCTCCATATTAACGTCGCGTTTTATTCTAACCGTGCACGTCACTGAAGAGGTGTTTACTACATTCAGCGATGGTGAAAACTGTATGTTTTTTTAACATCAGTCAATATAAGCAGCGGAACTGGCACCCGCCACTGCAACAAACTGCTCAACAATAACATTATCATGCTAACGCACATAGCGGTGCTGCGAGGAAAAGTGTACCCCGAGAAACAGTTCACTGGCCGGCCGCGACCGTCCTGTGAAGAAGTGGGCGGAGTCTCTGCTTGGGACGAGTTGGGCTCAGGTTGGGGTGGGCTGAGTCCAACCTGTGACATCACAGGCCGGGGGATTTGAAAACATGAGATTAATATACATGAAAAATACATTTACTTAGAGTAAATAAACCCCTGGGTGCATTTTTTTGGTCCTAGTCCTGGTCCTTTACTGTTTTTTAAGAAGTACATACCCAAAGTTAAGTAAAAAAAAAACTTTAAAAAGTGAATTTTGCATAATAGGTCCCCTTTAAAAGGGCTTCCAGAGTGAGACAATGATAAAATACCAAGCCTGCATCTTCAGACACTGAAGCACAACATTTTAAAAATGATACCATAGCCTCAATTCTAAGCTAACCTTTGACCCCAAGTGTTACAGATGTAACAAGAACAATAAGTTTTATAT
>NW_013953084.1:194815-196438 GCF_001266775.1 Austrofundulus limnaeus | reverse complement strand
CTCACTCAGTGAAGCTCTTTTCAGATTCAAAATACCTTTGAGGAAATGTATTTTCAGATGCCAAGTAAATTGCATCATAGCAAACACTCCCCATCGCGAGCGCGAACCCCACTAAGTTTTAATACATTTTATGTGTAAAAATAAGACCAACAACATCACAAAAAATGTAGTTTCACCAACAGATGTATAATGAACTAAGGAAAGCTTAACAACTCTTACTTTAAGAGATAAAGTTGTATTTATATTTTTTTAATCTCTGAGTTGCTTCTGATTTTAAAGATATAATAGCAGCCTTGTCTCTTTTGGTATTTGGATTTTACTTGCGTTAGATTTTTTAATCTCTGCCTTGGCTTGAGTTATTGTTTTATTTTCCAGTTAAGTTGATTTTTAATGTCCATTGACTTACCACTGCCTTGTTTTCGTTTTTTGATTTCTTCTTTCTTCCCTTGTCTTTTTGAAAATTCTGAAGGGTTGAGTGCGCTTCGAGCTGTTTATCACAGCTGAACTTTACAAAACTTTACGATGSCAGAGCAGGCAGGCACGTGAGYGAGCTGTGGCTGTGGAAAAGGGCRGGCCAGTGACTGCACTCATTGGCTGAGCCTGTGACTGAGTCATGGTCACAGCCAATGCGTGGCCGGTCCGCACGGGGCCCCTTTAGGGGGGAGCGCGAATAAGGCCCCATTTATTTCAATGCAATGATCTTGGTCGACCCTCGGGGCCCCCTTTAGCTCGGGGCCCCCGGCAAATGTCCAGCTCGCCCACCGTATCCCAACGGCTCTGCGTGTTGACTCCCCACGTTGGCCCGGCATAGTTGTGCACCTACAAATAGTTGTAACTCTTCAAAGGCTTCTCACTGTGCACCATTCAGATAGTTTGTCTGTCTGTCAAGCTTTTGCTCTCCTACTTACAACATTTTCACAACTTTTAAAGTGTACTGCCATATGTTCTTTTGGAGAATACTACAACAACGTAAGCACCAAGTATGAACAACGCTGATTAGGGTTGGGTACTGAAACTCGGTTCCAGTATGGCACYGRGGCGAAGATCAACGGTAGTACTCAGACCGAAACACAACTCTAATTTCAGTGCCTCAAAGAAAGCTGTTCATTGCGCCCTCTGGTGTTCATTGTTAACAGTGGCAGCCTTGACACAATCTCCACAAAGTGCCAACAACAATAAGGGTGAGTTATGAACTTTTAATGTGTTTAACTGTCTAATTTAGCTGTTTCTGCCCTCTGTGTCGGACTATAAGTGGTAGAGAGAACAGCTGAGTTTAAGTTTCACTTCTAACGGGAGCGCAGCGAGCACCGTGTTTTTACTTTCGGTTTGAAACCGCACTGTAATTAGCATGTCCGAGTTGTTTTTCTTTTTAAAAAATGCTGGAACTGCTCACAGGAGGCATAGAAGAACACCTGTATTGTTCTCCCTGCTGGATTAAAATAAAAAACTCTCGGTCATTTCTCGCTGTTACGTTAGAGCTGCCGCCGTGCAGCTGGTTTAAGCGGGTGCAGACTGAGGCAGACTACGAGCACTGTGTGTGTGTGTGTGTGTGTGTGTGTGTGTGTGTGTGTGTGTGTGTGGACGGGTTTTTCCCACAACATGGGGTATTTTTTACAAAAAAAA
>NW_013953084.1:190582-193707 GCF_001266775.1 Austrofundulus limnaeus | reverse complement strand
GTGTGTGTGTGTGTGTGTGTGTGTGTGTGTGTGTGTGTGTGTGTGTGTGTGCAACAGAGGATTTGCAGTTGCATCTGAGATTGTCACAAGCATCCATGAATGGAAACAGTGGGGCATTCTGAGCAATGTTGCAGGTCCTGAGGATAATTCTGCCTTTCAACTGCTCCCCATTTATTTCACGGCTGCAGCACTGTCATCTCACCCTGGTCAAGATGAAAAGCATCGTTGTGTAAAGAAATTGAAATGAAAATCCTTCTGGACCCAGCAGGATGAGGAGTGGGGGCTGTATTATCGGTGACTCAATGGCTCTTCCCCAGGATAAGATCTAATTCAGGCAGGACATTTTTCTTTATATGGCCACCTGCTGTCGTCAGCTTTGTCCCAGGATCACAAGTTGTTCTGGGTGACCGCTCTCTGGACACAGACAGAGGAATGCACTCAGATTCCCACTGACATTTAGATTTCTTTATTTTCTCTTTCATTCAGCCTGGAACTGCCTGGAAAGGATGGGCTGGAGGGGGATTGTTGGGGGGTGGGGTCCCTGCGGGGAAGAGAATTAGTGATGGAATGGGCAGACCCTTTTCTGTTTTTAAATCCAACATTACTGACAACAGGGAACACATTATCACAAACTGCACCCGGAATGCAGGAGTTTAAAAAAACAACCCTGATGAAGAAGACAAGGAAATGAAAATGTTGCTTTGGATTTTTTCCTCAATAAGAACCTGAAGAAATGAAAGATGTAGATTCAATCCTCTCTTTACACTGACRATCAGCTCCCTCTACAAACCTGCATGACCTACAAGCACATGGCTGGATCTGGACTAATTTGAAAAGCATCCACGATGAGGCCAACATAACAACCAACAAACAGATGACCCRAATTGCTCTGTGACCCTCAACAAAGTGCTGCAAATTTGCAACTTCTTCACTACACTTTGCAAGTGAGCAGACCCTTCTAGCTACGATTAAAAACAACATTGATTTGATTTTATTTACTTATTTAACAGGAAATAATTATTAAAAATCAAGCCTGACTCAGCATAATTGCTGTTTTACAGCAGGTTCCTGTTCTGCAGCACATAAAACACTCAGAAATACAGCNTTTTTTCACATCATGTCTCCTGCCTGGATCTGTTATTATCTCACTCTGAAGCACAGAGGAGTGTCAGAGGTGAGCTCGTTTCAACTGATTTTTACGACGTGGTCTCATTTCTGGACTGAATGAAGCCGCTGTTTCAGTTAAAGTACATAAGTAAAAATATTTATCCAAGTATAGTACTACCCCCCAACTTTATGGAAGATTTTATGGATTTAATTTTATGTATTATACTTGAATAAATACTGTAATCACAATAACAATCTAGGAACAAACAACAACAAATACAACATATTTATATTAAACTTCAATAAAACCAAAACAGGAAAACTGTAAAAATAAGGCCAGGCACTGATCCAGAAGATGTAGAACCTCCTTCAGCAGCAGAGCTCTCAGTAGTGGTTCTGTAGAGGAGTTTTGACCCACTCTGTTTTCCATCCTTGCTTCAGTTCATTCAGGTTTCTGCTCAGCTCTCTGAAGGTCCACCACAGGGGTCCAGTCAGGTTCAGGTTCTGGACTCTGACTGGACCATTGCAGAACTAGGAATCTTTTTTATTTTTACCCATTCTGTTGTAGCTTCAGTTGTTTGGGATCATGGTTCTGTTGGATCCAGTTTGATCCAACCTTCAGACAGATGGACTCATGTTTAACTTTAGAACCCTTTGGTTTACAGAGGACTTCATGAACTCTAAACTTTGACCTTGTAAGATATTTAGTGACTGTTATATTTTATTTTCATTTTATTGATTGTAATATTTAAACAGTGAGTAAATSAACAAGTCTCCCTCTTTAGTTTTAATGTTTGTTTCTATAATTTACTTCTTTGTTTRTAACATCATATCCAGGGTGTGAGCAGGTTTTCTATAAACACTGTAAAAATGTGATTCAGGGTTTGGCTCTGGTCTTCATAGTCGGAGGCTATGGATTATGGATTACAGCACTGTGAAGAGATGAATTTAATGTCTGAGAATAAACATTTAAGGCTGAGTACTGGACACGATCCAGTGCATCACTCAGGTTCTCACAGTGTTACTTTCAGTTGGTGACCCCGACGTGATAGGAGACAGAACTCAAGTTTTATGTCAGTTCACAGAGAAGTGCGCAGTCTGACACTGAGAACTTGCCAGGATATTTACTCCTGGGACGATCGGCATTCTGACTTTATTCTACATATCAGGGTCAGGGWTGCAGGAGCAACAGCCTTACTGAGGAAACCCAGATCATCTTCTTGGGGTTTTCTTTGAGAAAACCAAGGCATTCTGCCATTAGTCATGAGATATAATTCCTCCAGTGTTTCCTGTCTGTAATCTTCTTTGTCTGTGTAAAATGATGAACTCTTTAACTATTAACAGGTTGATGGGTGGGAACAGATGTTTCACTGTAAATACTTACAAAGAACATGATGTATGAAGAAATGCATCTTACAGACGGGAACAACTTTACAAAAAGACAAATTAGTAGTGGGAAAGATGATAAGAGTGAATTTTAGATTTAAAAAATCAAAAAGTCTGACAAAATGAATTCAGAAGTTTAGTGTCTGTCTGTCTGTCTGTCTGTCTGTCTGTCTGTCTGTCTGTCTGTCTGTCTGTCTGTCTTAGCCCTGTGAGATCACTGAGTTTATTTCAGACGCAAGACAAATGTTCCAAACTTAAAAACAAACAACTAAAACAAAAGGTAAATGTTAAAATTCTATTGTGAGAGTGAAAACTGAGAGCTGGTAATACCAAGAGGAATTTACAAGAATGTGCCAGTGCAGTAATGAGAGCTGTAGGCATGATTATCCAGCAGCTGGTCACTTTATTTGGTCCACTTGTTTGATTGCTTGTTAACACTGTCAGCTGTCAGTCAGTCACATGGCAGCAACTAAATGACTTCAGGCACGAACGAAGACAACTTGCTGTGGTTCTAAATGAGCAACAGAACAGGGGTCATTTAAATGATTTTAAACGTGACATGGTGGTTGGTGCCAGGTTTCTCCAGACACAAGATCCTGGTCTGTTTTAGACCCAAACCCAGTGTGGTACTG
>NW_013953084.1:187252-190429 GCF_001266775.1 Austrofundulus limnaeus | reverse complement strand
CGCATGGAAGTACGTCATATGATGATATTTTAACACAGTGCAGCCACGCAACATCAATGTCAATTTCACGAACTTGTGGCGACACGTTTCGGTAACCGAATATTTCAAAAAAAAAGTCTGATTTAATTCAGTTCATATACAAATCAAACTTTTTGCGAGGTAACGCAACAATATTGCGAGGTAACACAAAAGTATTGCAAGGTAATGCAAAAGTATTGCGTGGGAATGCAAAAGTATTGTGAGGGAATGCGAAAGTACTGCAAGGTAACGCAAAAGTATTGCGCGCGAACACAAAAGTATTGCAAGGTAACGCAAAAGTATTGCAAGGTAACACAAAAGTTTTGCATGGGAATGCAAAAGTCTTGAAAGGTAACGCAAAAGTATTGCGAGGTAACACAAAAGTATTGCATGGGAACGCAAAAGTATTGTGTGGGAATGCAAAAGTATTGTGAGGGAACGCAAAAGTATTCCAAGGTAACGCAAAAGTATTGCAAGGTAACGCAAAAATATTGCAAGGTAACACAAAAGTATTGCAAGGTAACACAAAAGTATTGCAAGGTAACACAAAAGTATTGCAAGGTAACACAAAAGTACTGCAAGGTAACGCAAAAGTATTGCGCGCGAACACAAAAGTATTGCAAGGTAACACAAAAGTATTGCAAGGTAACACAAAAGTATTGCAAGGTAACACAAAAGTATTGCAAGGTAACGCAAAAGTATTGCGTGAGAATGCAAATAAAAAATTCCCACCCATGTCCCCTTGCAGGCTCTGTAGTGTGGTGTCTGCAGTTCAGTGCACTGAGAAAAGTAAAAAACCTCTGCACAGATACATGATATCAGTTTGACGTCCATCAGTCATTTCCTGCYGGATTTATTCAGATGGTTTGAGTTCTTCACACAGACTCAGGTAAAAACATGATCATCCACCTGCTCCTTTTGGCAGCAGCTGATATTAACATTAATACGATGGCTCCTAATGCTGAYAATAACAAGAAGACAGCAGTAAAAAAATCATTTATTTCTAGTTTACAAGGGAACTTCAGAGCATATTCATCGATACTGCGGTGAAAAAGACATATATCATTTCCCCCACATGTCTTTGCAGTGTGTCAGAGGCTGTGAATAAAATATCAACCTGCAAACAGTGCCTGTCTTCAGAACACACTCAGAGCCGCAGACCCAGTTCCAAATCAAGCACATATTTTTTCATTTTCCTCTCAGTGGATTTTTTTTTTCCTTTTGGAATATTACAGCTGATTTGAATATTACCTCTGCAGAGGGGAATCTGCCACAAGGAACACAATCACAACTGGGAGGGAGGCTAATCCAAAACAGCAGCACAGCTTTGCAGCCCACGTGCACGTGCATGTGCATGGAAAGAATACAAAGAATCAATCACACGCATTCACGCACACACTCCACTTGATTAAGGAGTTAAATAGACCATCAACACAAAACACTGCTTCTTTCACTCAGCTTCACTCCCACATCCCTCACCTGGGCTCAGGCCAAACCCGCTGTGAGAACACAACAATACCATCAACCTAACCTTTGGTTTCAGCTCAACACACGTCCCTGTTTCTGCAGCAGGTCCAGAGAGCTGAGATCCTACTGGTCTGTCACTGTGTAGAGCTGTCAGTCCCTGTCTAAACCAAGGAAAAGCAATGTTTTCATGTTCAGCACAAAGTCAAACCTGTTCTCACTGCAGGCTGGACTCTCAGGACCATGTTTGGTCTCTCATCTTGTTTGTGGGTTTCATGGCCAAGATCTAAAAGCAGATGTTGGAAAGCAGATGTTGGAAAGCAGCGTGTCTCTTTGGAACCCTCAGGATCTCATTTTGCAGATGATGCAGATCTATTGGAGTCTTCAGACGTAGACCTTCATCCTGTACTGAGGTGGTGCTCAGCCAGGTGAGTAAAGAAGAACCTGGGTTGGAGATGAGTATCAGAGTCTTGCTCTTGAGTGATGGTAGGACGGAGTGGGAGGTAGAGATGAATGAATGGATCCTGAATAATGAGGGTGTTGCTTTGGTCAGTCGGGTTTTTAGTTTATTTGAGCATTTTTGAACCAGTTCAAATGTTCAAGAACCAGTCATTTGGTTTGAAAATGACCTGCTGAAGGATCCAAAGGTGAAGTTCTGCAGTTTACTGCTCCATCCATGTTTCAGTCCTCTTCTGTGAGATTTATGAGCAAAAGAGCAACATCGTGAGATGATCAGTATCTGTAGGCTGGTCGGGTTCAGCCTCAGCTGCTGCTCCTTCCTGTCTAAATGAGGCAGCTGAGGTGGGTCAGGGTTGGGTTGCCACCCATCCCATAAAATACTGAATCATCCTTTATTATTTATGTTCCTGATTTATAACGTTACAGTATGTTTATCTGTACTCTACTGTTTGTGTTGTGTCCTTGTTTTAACATGTTCTGACTTTATGTTATACTGTTGCCTCTAAACCAGGTCATCATTATCTCCACCAACGGCAAGGTAATTTTTTCGGTCGTGTCTGTCTGTCTGTCTGTCTGTCTGTCTGTCTGTCTGTCTGTCTGTCTGTCTGTCTGTCTGTCTGTGGACAACATTATTCAAAAACTTGTGGACGGATTGTCATGACATTTTTACCACATGTGGGTACTGGGCCAAGGAACACACCTTTGTGCGTGACTTCATGACATGAAACCTATTTTTCCCATTTCCACAAACACACCACATTTCCGAAACAACCAATCAAAACTGTCTCTCGGTACTAGCCTTGTAAACAGAGAGCTGCCGGGCCTCAAAGTTTGGAGACGGGGGGAGAACAGATTCATTTYGGCATTTTGGAAGCTAGCAGCAGATTACTTTTTACACCAGACGTGTGTTAGAGTGTGTGGGTGTGTGCGCCAAGGGGAGGAGGTAATGTTTTAATGGTTTTTTGGGAATAACTGGACACCGACAGTGGGAGGAGGGTCCTGCTGCAGCCGCTGGACTATCTGCGGGAACAGCTGATCAACCTTGTTGTAAATGAGAACAGGATCTCACTTGACTTACCTGCTAAAATAAAGTTTGTTTGTTTTTCTCTTGTTTTTTTTTAGCCAATAAATGTTGTGTCCTGCAGTTAAACGATACAGGGTGTGTTTTGTTCCCTAAATGTTCAACACACACACACACACACACACACACACACACACACACACACACACACACAC
>NW_013953084.1:182794-185005 GCF_001266775.1 Austrofundulus limnaeus | reverse complement strand
TTGTTGAGGACCCCCAAGATACCTCTCACAGACCGCTTGGGGTCCTGGGACCCCACTTTGAGAACCTCTGTTCTAGAGGGATTAGATGTTCTTGTCTTTTGTTTTGTTAATGGTATAGATTTTTTGTTGTATGAATGTATTCTTGGGAGAAAAGGAGCAGATATTATAAGATTTTTTTCTTCTCTCTGCTACCTTTCATTTCATTTGTGATTTTGATACACATATATTGTTTTTCTAATTTTTCTTTCTTATGTTTTTCTTTTTATTGTATATAAATTGTTTGTTTTGTTTTAATGAAATGAATAAATGAAATGAAAAATGAAAAAATGTTGCGCTTTCTTTTCTTACTGAATAAACAAATAAGATGAAACATGTTTTTGGTCTGTTTTTTTCATCAAGTAAAATGTCCTCAGTGATCAAAGAGAGTTTATATAGTTGTGCACAGAAAAACATTTAAATGATTTTCTCCAATTACTCAGTTTATGTTTTAAAGTTCATTGTTGGACACAGATTTCAGTTAAGATTTATAAAAATACACTTTTTTTACCAGGATGTGTTCACTGCTWATGAAGCTTTAACTTTAACTTGTTGACCAGCCCTGTACTAAAACCACAGAATGAAACATGCCAATGCTGCAGGCGTCCTGGAGCCAAGCCATGGTGGGCGTCCCTTATTATCATTTCTGAAAGGTTGGCAACCCCACCTCCTGGACGCCTCCATGTGGAAGCTTTCCCAGTACATCCCACTGGGAGGAGACCCCAGGGCAGACCCAGAACCTGCTGGAAGGATTATGTAACCTCTGTGGCCTGGGAATGCCTTGGGATCCTGCAGGAGGAGCTGCAGAGGAAAATATCTGGGTTTCTCTCCTGGACCTGTTCAACCTGCAACCTGAGCCTGGATCAGTGCTGAAAGATGCTAAAGCAGCTGAACAGCATCAAACAGCTGAAACTGCCTGAACGGAAACAAAAATCTAAAATTAGGAGAATAGTAGAAAATGATAAAATGGCACTTAATGCATAGTAACATATTTATTAGTTTGATGCCTGAGACTTCAAGCTTTATTTTCTTCAAGCTATTTTAATTAACTTAAGCTTCAAACTAGTTTCATTTAACAAAAACAACATGTCTAAATTCTTACAAAGATGCTAAACTAAACTATATTGTTCAGGATAGAAAYGAGTGGTGTTTCTTCAGTTTAAGCTCTGTTAAGTTAATTTCTCAATAGACTGCATCTKTTGGCAACCAGCAGGTAAAACGTGTTCACAACCTGCTCTATCATGCTCCAGAACTTTCACTGGGTTCTGAAGTTCCTCATGTAAGCTGCAGAGAGCTTGAATTGTTCAAAAAGGTTATGCAACATGCTTTCCCTCAAAATAATGCCACCCTTGTCAGAGGCATCACAAAGCTTTCTCACATTAGTTGACATAATTCCAGAGTGCTGGAGCTGTATTTTGACTGCTGCGCATGAACTATTTTATTTAACAGCAACCACAAACATTGTGCTGCTGCCAACGTCGGTACAAAGTGAGCAACAAATTATATAAACTGCCTAAAATAGTTTTGTCATGCTGTAAATGTGGCAAAAAGCTGTGATTTTCAAAAAACTGGACACAATCCATGGGATAAAACTTGTGCCAGCAGGAAATGAATTTGAATTGTTCAGATTGTATCTGTATGTGCATAACTTCAAACTGAATGCATTGGTTTGAAAAATAATTTTACTAAATTGAAACTGAATTTAAAGTTTTGTATCTGAATTAATTTGGTTTGAAACTGTATTTTGGTTTATTAAAACTTCAGTTTGACTACTTTCACTTTCAGTTCCATAATTCAGATGTTTGTGTCACATCCTGGTCCTTGAGAAAGCCAGGCAGAGTAATCAAACACAGATCCACAGATTTGTGTTTTACTTTGTTACATACAGAAGGGAAACTTGACCAGAGTTGATGCAATCCACTGTAAAAGTGACAAAAACATTTATTTTATTGCAGTGATTAATTTTAACTATAGAAAATGTAACATTTTCTATGTACAGTTGGTCTCACACTTGTCTGACAGTAGTTTTTCTGTAAGCCTTGGAGAATCTGAATTCTGCAGCTCGTATTTCATCACAAACAAAAACACCTGAATACACCGATCCTCTGTGCTGGCTTTTTGTTTGTTTTAAAATTGATTTTTAAAGTTTTATTGAGCATACATAAGGCCTGAAAA
>NW_013953084.1:178072-179373 GCF_001266775.1 Austrofundulus limnaeus | reverse complement strand
ATTTTGTTGTATGTAATGTTTTGGTTTTGAAAATGAAATGAATAAATACTATAAACTAAAAAAACGATCTATGACAGGGTCACAGATCGTGTTCTTGAAAAGGAACAGAGGGTAGAATTTATAACCCACACTTTTTATTATGTAGGCCRAAACTGAGCTTCCTCTTCCTGAAAGACCAGCATCAACCACTGGAATTGTCCATCCTTCATCAACGATGATGCCATACCTCGTCTGCCCCAAGTAGAAATTAATGATCCCAACCTCCATCCCAAAAGTGGAGAAAGCCATCAAACAGGTTTCTTGTAGCAAAGCTCAAGGCCCTGATGCCCTCCCTGCTGAAATATATAAGGCTGGTGGACCATCAGTGACAAAGAAATGTCATCATTTGTTTGTGTTTTCCTTGAGGTTTACTGCCTCAATAATTCTAAGATGCCATTATTGTTCACCTATATAAGCGCTAAAGGAAACAAACAGTGTGACAACCACAGAGGAATATTTCTCCTCAGTAATGATTGAAAGATCCTCACTAGCTTCTCAATTGCCTCATTTTAAGCCTGGAAGGTGGTCTTCTACCAGAAACCTAATGTGGTTTATGTGCTGCCCATGGCACAACTGACACATGACAGCTTCAGGAGAAGTGCCAAGAACAACATCAAGATGTGTACACAACTTTTGTTGACTTAAYAAAAGCATTTGATAAGGTCTGCCGTAATGGACTGTGGAAGATCATGGCCAAGTTTGGATGTCATCAGTCAATTTCACAATGGTATTTGGGCTTAAGTCATCGAAAAAGGAGGCATGTTTTAACTTCCAAGTAAACAATGGTGTAAAACAAGGCTGCGGCCGAGCTCCAACACTATTATGATGTTTCTGCCATGCAACAGGATGGTTTCCACAAGGGAGACCCTGGAGTCAGTGTTCGATACTGCACGGACTGAAAGCTCTTCAATCTCAGAAGATTGTCTGCAATCTCCAAAGTCAAGATGACTGTCATCCTAGACCTGCTTTTTGAAATGGCTGTGCTCTGGTTACAACCTCAGAATCAGATATGCGGCATARCAGGCCTGTTTTCTAGGGCGTGTGACAACTTTGGACTTATCAGCCTAAAGAAGACTGAAGTAATGCACCAACCAGCTCCAGGAAAGCTGAATTCTTCATCATGACACATAAGTCAAACTGAAGCTGGTGAATAGGTTCACATACAGCGGGTAAAATAAGTATTGAACACGTCACCATTTTTCTCAGTAAATATATTACTAGAGGTGGTAATGACATGAAATTTTCATCAGATGTCGGTAACA
>NW_013953084.1:173830-176546 GCF_001266775.1 Austrofundulus limnaeus | reverse complement strand
CTTGGGTTGTTACCAACATCTGGTGAAAATTTCATGTCATTAGCACCTCTAGTAATATATTTACTGAGAAAAATGGTGACGTGTTCAATACTTATTTTTTACTTAACATGCCTTCACCATCTGATGAATACGGCAGCACGGTGGCTCAGTGGTTAGCACTGACGCCTCACAGCAAGAAGGTCCTGGGTTCAATCCCCTGTTCGGACCTGGCGTCTTTCTGTGTTGAGTTTGCATGTTCTGCTCGTGCTTGCGTGGGTTTCCTCCGGGTACTCCGGTTTCCCCCACAACACAAAAACATGTACAATAGGTTGCCTTCAGGCCCAGGCCTCCCTTGAACAAGAGATCTGAGATCTTAATCGAATTAAATTTCGTTGTTCTTGTGACAATGACAATAAAGATTTATCTTATCTTATCTTATCTCTTATCTTAATGGGACTTGCCTGGTTAAATAACGGCAAATAATTAGATGGCAAGATTAAGTTCCAGACACTGAAGTCCTAATAAATACAAAACTCCCATCAGTCTATACAATGTTGCAATGATCCCAGGTTCAGTAGGCAGGTCATGTTTGTTGTATGTCAGATTCAACACTCAGTAAACCAGGGCTATTCAACTAAACTCCTCTGGGGGCCACAGTCACTGCAGGTCAACAGCTCAGGGGCCGAACATCCAGCAATTAAAGGTAATATGTAAATAAATCAAGTATTACAAAGATATTTTACCTTTGAAATGGTTTATTTTGCTGTATTTAATCACGACTACAACATACCCTATAAAAGTAGTGATAATTGTCAAAAACAAAACGAACACATTATACCCCCTATTTGACACAAATATTATTTTGACRTCTCTGACTTGCCAAATGTTTAACCAATTTTATTTTCACTTTCATAGTTTTATCTTAACTGTCTTGAGTCTGCATAGAAATGGTTTTTACCAGCTTTTAGCCAATATTCTGAAAATTCTGTAGATACCAAGCATGTCTATGTTTAACTAATAGAACATATAATAATTAATGTAGAAAACTGGGGGTTTGGGCTTAAGAGATGAATGAACCAATTGGCGGGCCGAACTTTGGTCACTTGCTCAAATGTGGCCCGCGGGCCACCAGTTGAATAGCCCTGCAATAAACAATTGGTTTACGGGGAATTGGAGTCAGGCGAAATATATTTTGGAGCTACAAGGACAGTCTCAAGATGTCAATGCAGAAATTTTCTATCAACATGGATATGTGGGAATACCTATTGCAGGACTGAGCAGGGTGGCATGCAGCTATGTTAGGCAGGTGATCCTGAGTCAGCACATATTGCAGAGTCTAGGATAGGAGTGGGCAATTCTGGTCCTCGAGGGCAGCAGCCCTGCATCTTTTACTTTTTTCTCTACTCCAACACACCTGATTTAGTCATTGAGTTACAGATCTAGGCAGCAAAAATAATCCGTCCATTATCTACCGGTTGTTCCAGATTTGGGTCTTGGGGCTTGATCAGGGAGGTCCAGAACTCTCTTTCCCTAGCCACCTCTTTGAGCTCTTCTGGGAGGATTTTGAAGCATTCCCAGGCCAGCTGACTGACAGTCTCTCCAGGGTATTGTTCCTCAGGGTCTCCTCCAAGTYGGACATGCCTGAAGCACCTCCCTAGGGAGGCGTCCAGGAGCCATCCTAACCAGATGAACCACCTCAACTGGTTCCTCTCGTTGTGGAGGAGCAGCAGCTCTACTCTGAGTCTCTGCTGAATGACTGAACTTCTCATTCTATCTCTAAGAGAGAGTCCAGACACCCTGCGGCAAAAACTCATTTAAACCACCTGTATCCACAAACTTGTAATTTGGGTCGCAGGTGATGAGTAAATGCAGGCTATGAGATGCAGTCAAAGGTCTTGATGTTTTTGCTTGTCCACGGTGGACCTGAACTTTCCTTTTTGATATCTTTTTATATGTTTTTTATGTTTGTGTTTTCCCTCTCTTCAGTTGGGTTTACTCTAAGAACTCTAAGAATACTGCAATGATCACATCATTATATTTAGCTTTTATAAACACATGCCAGTTAACCACCACCTGTTTCTAATTTTTCACCAAACAAATGTTKGAACAAAGAAAAAACTGTCTTTATTTTACTACTTCAAAATATTGCACCATTTCATTCTTCATAAAAACAATAAATACATAGTTGTCTTGTTGAATTTGAACTTATCTGAAGATTTTACAATTTTCTCTTGACATTTGTCTGCGATTGTTCTTGAATATAAATATATAAATATAAAGTGATTGGCCATTGCCTGTTTTTTTAATACTTCATCCAGGATCAGCCGAATGTAAATCAGCTCTAAAACAAACTCTTTAGAATAAGTCCACCTAAAGTCAGACTCTGATGTTTGAGAACTGACTTTAGAGCTCAGCTTTGAGCCAAGAATTATTTTATGCTAGAGCCCATTTTTAACAGCATTATTAAGAGTATTTCTGAGAGGTTTGATAAATACAGGTCCAGGTCTCCCTGATGGTCATGTCTGGAACTTTGTAGAATTGTGTGTTAAAGGTCGGTTTTGCTCCAGAATATTTTGTTTGTAACATTTAATATCTGGGATTATTGTGTTTAAGTGAACTGATGGATAATTTATTGTAATATATACTTAGTAGATAAAATATAYAAACAGAGAAAATACAAAAGAATCATGAAAACGTATCTATGGGGTGCCGTTTGTAAAGTTACACAGTCAAAAAA
>NW_013953084.1:171915-173394 GCF_001266775.1 Austrofundulus limnaeus | reverse complement strand
ATATTTAGCTTGTTAACTAAATATTTAATTTGTAAGTTAATATTTAGTTTATAAATTATGACATTTATAAATGTATGAAACATATGGTGAAAACTGACTGAAAAATAAATCTGTTCTTTTTTTCTTATAAAAGGCTAAATAAAACAAAAATATTGCTGGTAATTTTTGACTGTGCACCCCCATACGTACCATGTTTGTATTGAATGGCCCTGCCTTTGTGTGAAAGAGTGAAGCCCTGGTTGTCACTGTATAATTCACACACTGTGACAGCCCAGGCCCAATTAAATAAGCTTTATGCTTTGTCAAAGTCACTATATTCCTGTCGTAAAAAAGAAAAAAACATGTCCCATTTTAATGTCAGCTCATGTGTCAGACTTTACTGTGAAAAGACCTCGACTATAGAGATGAAAAGCCCTAAACTCTGTCATCAAAGGACGGCTGACAGTTATTCAATAAGATAACAGCGAGGGGTGTTAAAGATTTTACCGCGAAGGGATTTTCATTGAAGGCACAGCCCATAAATCTGGACAAACAGGGCGCTCCGCCTGTTGGGATGACACAAATCGCCCCCTCATTAGGATCAATAAAGTAAAACACAATGCTGCAAAAGCACAAGTGCAAACTGTGAGGCTCTGGAGGATTCAATAGCCCCAAAGAATGCGTGGGAATGGAGAGCTCAGGTTAGAGGACAGCTTCAATCCCACCAACTCTGCCATGAAATAGAGAGAGAAAGAGCAATTGACCCATGAACCAGGCTGAAAGAGAAATCACTTGTTCTCATAATGACTGCCTTCCACATGGGCAGAGTGCTGGAGGACACGCAGCTCGCTGAGAGCAGCCAGGTTTAGTCCAGCTCCGACTGGTCTCCAGCTGCTTCACACACAGACTGCAGCCGACATCTTTATCCAAACAAGAGCTATCAGATGAACACAAACACGGCTGCATCTTGTGAAATGAATCTGAGACAAATTAGCCTGCTCATTAGGCAGCTGAGGTAAGTTTTGTTCTGAAAGATTTATTCAGCTCTTGTTTACTTAGCAAGAACAGCCCGCTCATTTGCATTCTGCTTTTCCAAGTGCAGGAAGGCTGAAGTGGGTGCTTATGTCTTCTGTTACAGAGGATTTGATCCGGCTCTTTGGGGGAGCATCTGTGAGCTGCTGGGATCCAAAATACTTCACACCAAGAACAGGCCAAGAGAGTTCCAGACCAACATGGAGACTGCAGTTACACAGAGTGTCTGGATCCACTTCTAAATGTATTTTGGTCTGCAATCTGATGTGTGAATCAATTCAAGATAAACAGAGAGCCAACAGGGCTTTTTATTAATGCAACCCTGTTGTACGACAACATTGATGGCAACACTAAAAAAAAATACTCTCAATAACCAAGCTCCATCATATATTAAAGGGATCCACGGTTAGTTGTAACGTTAAACTTTATTTGATAAACATTTATTTTAACTGTAAAATAAAGACTGTA
>NW_013953084.1:169520-170661 GCF_001266775.1 Austrofundulus limnaeus | reverse complement strand
TCATCGTCTTCTTCACCAGTAGAAACAGCCGGTTGTTGATCAGGTGACTCCAGTGATGTGAAAAAATTGTTTCCATTGTAGTTTTGTGAAAAACACCAATTTTGATATGGCCGAAAAACCACCTCATCCTAGAGCAAAAACATTTTGTTGAAAATGTTTTTTTTTTTTTCGAAACAGACGTGTTTCCTTTGAGCAAATTTATTTTCGAAATTCTAATTTGCGCATTTTCGTGGTCAATGGAAACACAGCTTGTGTTCCTCCAGAACAGAGTGGGAACACTTGGTCATCTATATAACTGTCTGGGTCTCACTCAGAGGGTGGAGAACCTGCCTCTTTCTCCCCTGTGTAACAGTTAATTGACTTTTGATGTGGGTCACCCCACTGTCTGAACCAGACTCCAGTCTGAGCTTGGCTACACGTCCCTGTTCTGAAAAACGAGGTCCTGGTGTCCTGCTGGAGGTCTGATGATCAGCCACACTTGGATGTGTGGTTTGGGACAGATATGAGCTAAAAGTTGTTGTTGTTCACAACACATATAAAAGACTGTTGTTTGTCCTAAACAATGACAGCTCATCACTGATATAATTAAACTGTTACAGCAGACAATATGTAGGCGAGACTAGATGTTAGTAAAATTATTTTAAAGACTTTTAACTAATACGTCTTCCAATGGGCTGAGTACATCACCTGCCTGACAGGTTACTGTGACTTTATCCGAACAATGAGCTCATTGTGTGTTTGTGTTGCCTGAAAAGAGTGCAGAAACAGAAGACTGGACAGAAACTTGGAGCTGAATGTTTCTGATGCTCCAAGTTTCAGTCAGAATGTAAAAACTAACACAAACAATCTGTTTGAACAGGGTTTAAAATGCAAGGTGCTTTTACTAAAAAAAAGTGGATTCTTTCTTGTTGTCAGTCCTAACATGTTGAAGTTCTGAGAGGAGCGTCAGTAACCACAGGATTCTGCTTCCACTTCTCTTAGGTTTTAACTTTAACATGTTTTCATTCCAGCAACAAGACCAAAGAATGTAAACCTGATTGATTCTAATGGACTTTATTAGTTAACAGAATGAAAACAGTTTATATTAAAACCAATCACACACACACACACACACACACACACACACACACACACACACACA
>NW_013953084.1:161816-169366 GCF_001266775.1 Austrofundulus limnaeus | reverse complement strand
TATTAGGACCGGTCTTTGGTTCCCATTAGGACTACTGGTCTTGACAAGGTAGGTGTGTAAAGTGGAAACAGTCCTAAATAGGTAACAAAACAAGTACACACACACACATAAGTTTGCACAGCTATCCAACTGGGGACATTCCATTGACTTCCATTACATTTCTACAGCCTAACATTGACCACAAACCCTAAGGCTAACCACACAGGTACCTACTTGACCCTAAAGCTAACCTCACAGGTACCTACCTGACCCTAAAACTAACCTAAACTCAATTCATACCTTGGTCCTAAACCCAACCCCCAACCCAAAAATGGAGTGCCACCATATTAGGACCGGTCTTTGGTTCCCATTAGGACTACAGGTCTTGACAAGGTAGGTGTGTATACTGGAAACAGTCCTAAATAAGTACCAAAAACAAGTACACACACATAAGTTTGCACAGCTATCCAACTGGGGACATTCCATTGACTTCCATTACATTTCTACAGCCTAACATTGACCACAAACCCTAAGGCTAACCNCACAGCTATCCAACTGGGGACATTCCATTGACTTCCATTACATTTCTACAGCCTAACATTGACCACAAACCCTAAGGCTAACCTCACAGGTACCTACCTGACCCTAAAACTAACCTAAACTCAATTCACACCTTCCTCCTAAACCCAACCCCCAACCCACCAATGGCATTTAAACCAAATGGGGACTCCACTTTTTTCCCCAAATGTCACCAAAGCCGAACCCACTTTGAACTCATTCAGCACCATCATTGGCTGATCCATGGGGAGATGTAAACATCAAACATAAATCAAAGCACTAAAAGCACTGCGGGCTGTGGTGAAGTGGTAGAGCAGCCAACTTGGGACCCGAAAGCCACAGGCTCAACTCCTCGCCATGCCCACATGTCGTGGTGTCCTAGAGCAAGACACCCAACCCGCAACCACCCCCCAGGTGCCCACACTGCCACCCGCYGCCCCACCTGGACACAGAGCACACATTTTGTCATTGTTTGAGAACATGCATTGATGACCAWTAAAKTACCTTTAAAATAACTCCAAGAGTCTGTTTGTTCACTTCATGAAGGAGGAGGGTTAAATTGTGATATAAAACATAAAAATCAAGAATCAACAGAAGAAGAAGTTCCTGAACATATTTAGGATGGTTTGTACTTCTCCACAATGATTTCCTCTCCCTTCCAGCAGCAGGAGAGCCTCTTCTTACTGAGGATGTTGTAAACTGATCACTCTCTAGWCAGACAGTATTCAGCTGAAGATGCATAAAACAGCTACTTTTTATTAATATTATTAAAACTGTGCAACTATTTCTGAGTGCAAATCAAATAGAAACAGTAAAACTGTGTTCTCTCATGATAATTAGGAGTGCAGGATTATCATAAGTTCATTAACAGTGGGAGATATTTATTTGATGCTGCGCTACCTGAGCCAGCAGGTGTGTGAGACACACAGTCAGCTTTTTTAGGCTGTAAACAAAAAGRAGACTAAATATAGCCTAAAAGTGAAAACTTTATAAATGTTTATATTAGTGTCTGATCAGCATGGAGCTGTGTTTTTTTCTAAGTATAAAAATAAGTCAGGCTTCAGGAGGATTTCAATTCTTCATTCCACCAACCTGTGTCTCTGCTCCCACACTTTAAATCAGGACAACACAAAAAGTAGGACAATTTTTCACAAAAATATCAATGAACTGCACAAAAGTCTTATGATTATAACCWACCTAAATATTTAGGAACATTTTGTAAATGTCTCCATGTGCTTACAAAGCTGCATTTAAAGACAACTGTGGTTAAAACCAGATTGAAACTGAAGTATCCAGGGAAGAAGCTCTGTGCAGACACTGACAGGCCAAATCAAACCATCATGTCAAGAAGAAATGACCACTGATCATATATGTGGTCTATTATTACTCAGAGGTGGTGGTGTTGGATTTTATCTTCTCATGATAACCTTGAGCAAAAATACCACAGTTTCATTGTAGGAAAACAAAAACATGATTTATTTGTTTTTATTTAAAAACTAAATGTTCCTTCTTGAATCGCCACCCTATGGTGGTGGAAGAGTTTGTGTGCCTGAATGAGCTCTGCTGTCGGGAGCAGGGTAGGGTCTCCTCAGGCCGGGTGGTCCTACCTAACAGGCCAGAAAAGGAGCAGTTCAGAACACTCACATGGATTGAGGACATCTAGGAGCTCCATGTCTCTTGCCCAGACGTGGGTTTACCTGGAGCCAGTCCTCAGTAGCTGTGTTTCCATTGACCATGAAAATGCGCAAATTAGAGTTTTGAAAATAAATTTGCCCAATGGAAACACTACAATTTTTTAAAAAAAATTACATTTTTCGACAAAATGTTTTTGCGCTAGAATAAGGTAGTTTTTCGGCCATATAGAAATTGGTGTTTTTCGCAAAACTGCAATGGAAACACGTTTTTCACATCACGGGAGTCATGTGATCAACAACAGGCTGTTTCTACTGGCAAAAAAGAAGATGATGAAGAAGAAGACAACAGAAAGTAGAAGTAGTAGTAATATCACAGAAGCAGTATAAAATAGTAAACTCACCGACTACAATTTCCAGAAAACACAGCATTCCTAGCCGCTCCCAAGTAGGGACTTGTCTCTGGAAAGCCTCGATAAAAGATGCCAACGTCTCCTGTGATGATGAGCGCTAGTGTCGTGGTAGCAAAATGCTATGTGTTTACATCCATCGCCGCCATGTTTGTAATGACTTATCGCGAGAACAAACGTATTCACGCGTGACTTTAATAGCATTTTTTACTTAATGGAAACACTGTAGTTGCGAAACTGTGTTTTTTGACATTAACAGAATATTGACAAAGTTTTCCGCATATTTGCAATGGAAACGCAGCTAGTGAGTGGCTCGTCAGTGGTGACCCGGTTTCTGTCCATGGGTAGTAGCTGAGCAACATGGGTTTACCTTCCTATGGGCCCACCACCTGCGAGAGGGACACATGAGGTGGATGCATGATGCTGTGAGAAGCAGTCAAAGGCAGGGGCCTTGGCTCTTTGACCCTGGGCAACCACAGCTGTCTCTTGAAWTTGTCACCTCTCTGGTGGGGGAGGAGCCTGAAGGCCTCCAAATGCTCCGACCGACCTGCTGGAGTCATTTCACTGACACGATGAAAACTGTCATTCAGTTCACAGCTTCCAAGTCTTTCAGCCCAGGGGATTCTGATGTTATCAGTCCATGAAATGGASGTTATKAGGYRTTATCAGTCCCATACAATGGCTTCAGATTGTCCCTACTGTGCCTTCTAGCCTTCAGACTGTCCCGACAGTGCCCCCAGTGGATTAATATATCAATGACAATGAATGAATAAATAACCATATAAGCAAAACATATTTTAATACATTTTTTATCCTTGCCTGGTGGCATTTCTTGCTCTTGCTGTCAGTGTCGGTGTCAAACCCTAGTCTCCCGCTCTGTGGTCCGAGGCTCTACCCATTGCCCTGTTAGAAGGCCACATTATATATCTGTCGGAGGGTGGTGTCTTTAGCACTAACCATGACATTTTCTCTAAGGTTAACCTTAGTGGTTTTTTGCTTCATGTTAACCTGTTTTTTATGCCTCATTTTAACCAGATAGTGGTTTTATGCCTAATAATAACCAGATATTGCTTTTATTGCCTCATATTAACCAGATAGTGGCTTTATGAGTAATACTAACCAGCTGACAGTCGGAAACCATTCTATGGGATGGGGAACCTGCTAAGCGGCACAGGCGGAACATTCTGAAGCCATTCTAGGGGACTGATGACGGCCTATTAACGTCCATTTCATGGATGATAACATCCGAAGCGGGTGCAGGCTCAGCCACTTTTATCTCAACCCGCCATGAGAACTTTTCACTCTCCTCTGGATAAGACATCATTTTCTGATTCTTCAGTAGGTCACACTGAGTAAACCAGACAAAAACTCATGGATGGAGATAGAACAGACGTGCACAGAGGAATCAACTGTGGAGCTTTAACCAGGACAAACATGTGGACAAAGTAACAGCAGTTATCTTAGTTTAGTTTTTAATCTGGGGTATAGACTGGTGTGTCCTGCCGTGGGAGGGGTTTCCCAGGTGTATCTCAGGAGCTATCAAAGGTGTTTGTGAAAGCTTGAGYTTGTGTGTGAGGTTGAAAGGTACAGACTGTATATAGTTGGGGTCACCTCAACACAGCATGGGCTCTGGAACCATGGAGCATCACTCTCCTGTCTGGTAAGGTCTGTTCATACTGGAGACGTGAGTCCGATCGATGGTCGAACCTCAGATTCAGGAGGAACTATGCAGGTTCTGTCCTGGCCATTGAACCCTGGACCTGCTCTTTACCCTTACTAGGGTCCTCGAGGGGTCATGGGAATTTACCCATCCAGTCTATAGGCTGATATCAGTTCACTGAACAAACTAATGAACTAAAACCACTGACACCTATGCAGGAACATCCAAGATCAGGTGCAGGTAAGAGTGGCAGAACCAGAAATAAAGCTTAAACTGAACAGAGGACAGACTAACCAGAAATACAGTACACAACACAGGAGACAACAGAATGAACACTAAACAAAAGCACAGGTCGTGACAAAAAGAAGCTTTAGCCCAAAGGTCCAATTAAACATTGTATTTCCACAGTGCTAAAAGGCTAAACGTTTGCAGGTTTGTCCCCACAAGCGTTTTAAAAAGCTGCAGTGTCACAGAGGCCAGTAAGAGTCCTAACAGGAAGTGGCAGGAAGAGTTTGAACTCTTTAATGGGACAAACAGACAAGCCAGCGTGCCTCAGCCTGATTCCAGTGTTAAGTGTGTCCCTTCATGTGTTAAATTGGCTTCCCAACGACTCGGTGATACAGGTAAATAGCAATAAGTCTCTTTCATGACCCCGGCCACAGATTCATCCCCCCAACCAGCACCACCGCTGCCCCTCCAAGTGGCTCCATTTCATGCTATAATCGTCCCTGATGTTTCATTTGATGGGAGCACGCCTCACCTTTCAGGCTCCAAAGCCACCTGGCCTTTCACACTGATGTAGCCCCCCATCCAGCAGCCTTTCTGTGGGAGGATTGGGCTCCTTATTTATAAAAGCTTCCACCAAATGCCTCTCTTATAGTCAGAAACGTCTGCCTAACACCCCCTCAGCCGCCCAGCAAGAGTCATCTGTCTTCCTCAGATCTTCGTAACGGCACGTTTCACGGACCTCTCCACACTTGCAGGGTTTTCAGAGGGGTGGAGGGGTTGAGAATCTGATGGCCTGGGGCTATTTTTAGAGCTGCAGGATGAGAAAAGTTGTGGGAAGCTGTGAGTGAGAAAGGTTAGGAGCTGACACTTCAAATGCACAGCGACAATGTTTATGGTCCTGGGCTCACAGGAAGTCACAATCAATAAAGAAGGAATCCATCACCAAGGTATAATTCCTGTGTTTCAAGAAAAGTCTATGAATTTTAAAACTTTTTAAATATATATATCCAGCTCTTCTGAAGCAGGTAATAATTTATAGTAAAGGTGCTGGAATGGACTTTCTGTGTAGTGTAAATACATCCATGTATGCTGTCACTCGTCAGGACTAAAAACTGGCACAACTCAGAAGAGATGACAAAATAAAGACTCAATGAGAAACCATTTCTCTGCTAAAGCTGAGGATAACTTTTATAATTATGGATAAAAGGAGCTTGGGAACAGATCACGGCAGCATTCAGGAATGCCTCTGACAGAGACATCAGCTGCTGACAGTCCAACAAAGAGCAAAGACACAGAGAAAAGAATATATCAGCCAAAGCAAACATTGACCGAGTGCTACGACTGCAAGAATCTGAGACAGAGTGACAGACGTTAATCTCCTCATTCCAGCAGCTGCCCCTCACCATGTATTTAAATCTGTTAGGAAATAAAGAAAATCTCCCTAAACACACAGCTGGATGTAAAGGGCTCTTCTTTCTCCTCAGAGAAAAAGTTTTCTGCTCCTGCACATTGACTTGTGCTGATTTTTAAAAGTAGGATTTTACTGCAGTAACTCAGTCAAATATCAGAGTTCCTCTTCAAATGACTCATCAAACCTGGCATCATGAGCCAGGTGGACCAGCTGTTAGTTTATCAACCTGATGAAAGCAACACAAACACCTACAGACMTGCTGGGAAGAAYGAGTGGATCAGTTGAGGATGTGGAYGATGTTAGAAAATATCCAAAACCTGGTCAGATCCCTCAGCCATCTCCAAAACCCTCTACAAGTCTWTTTCTGTGGAATCGAACCAGAAATCTCTGAGAACTCATGGACAAATGAGACTTTTTGTTTTCTGTCATTTTCATAGAGGACAAAGAGCTGTGAGTGACCCTGAGCTTTTGTTGAGGGATCATCAGAACCACACGTCCCTGCAGAAACCGTTAAGATTTACTGAGACCCCCCATATGAACAGTAGTAGCTGTGTTTCCATTGCAAAAGTGCACAAAACTTTGTTGATATTCTGTTAATGTCGAAAACACAGTTTCACAACTGTGGTGTTTCCATTAAGTAAGAAATGCTGTTAAAGTCATGCATGAATATGTTTGTTCTCGTGATAACTCATAACAAACATGGCAGCGATGGATGTAAACACATAGCATGTTGCTACCACGACACTAGCGCTCATCATCAGAGGAGACGTCGGYGTCTTTTATCGAGGCTTTCCAGAGACAAGTCCCTRCTTGGGAGCGGCTACGTATGCTGTGTTTTTRGGAAATTGTAGTCKGTGAGTTTACTATTTTATACTACTTCTGTGATATTACTACTACTTCTACTTCCTGTTATCTTCTTCATCATCGTCTTTTTCACCAGTAGAAACAGCCGGTTGTCGATCACATGATTCCCATGATGAAAAAGAAAGTTTTTCCATTGCAGTTTGGTGAAAAACACCAATTTCGAAACGGCCGAAAAACCACCTCATCCTAGCGCAAAAACATTTGGTCGAAAAATGTAATATTTTTTAAATGACGTGTTTCCTTTGAGCAAATTTATTTTCGAAATTCTAATTTGTGCATTTTCATGGTCAATGGAAACACAGCTACTGTTCTTCACATTTGGTGCTCATTTCAACATAACTGGCCAACTTTACCTACTCTTTCCTTTATGTAAGCCTGAACCTTTGTGTTACTAATTTTACCTCCACTTTTCTTATTTTTTATTAGTTTTGTTAATTTTAATGAGTGTTTGGATGGTTTTAGCTTTTAACTTGAATTCTGCCTATTTTAACTTAARCTCCAGAAGTCAGCATTCACACTGCATTTTTGCAGAAAAGGCTATTTTTCTACTTTATTATATTTTCTTGTGTTTTTAGTGCATTTTTGTTTTTAATTTACATTAAAGGGCCAATATTATGTGGTTCTCAGGCATATATTTAAATACTATACAATAATAAAGTATCTATGTCACCTTTAGTTGTTTTTGAAATGCTGTTTTTATGTTTAAATAGAAAAAAACACATCTTTTCATCACGTCCTTTTCTAAACGCCTTGAAATTGGCCTATGTCTCTTTAAGAACCACTTCCTGCTTCTGTCCCGTCCTGTTCAG
>NW_013953084.1:153476-161367 GCF_001266775.1 Austrofundulus limnaeus | reverse complement strand
GTATAACATTATAACATGATATAAAACTCAAAAAAGTTGATTTTATATGACATTGCCCCTTTAAGCATTAAAAAGAATCTTAATGATTTGTATTTTACATTAATAGCTAAAAGTAACAATATGTGTTTCTGCTTATAAACTGATCAGTGTCGTCAGTGCTTCTAATGAGTAATTTTTTTTTCTGTTTGTGTTCAGACAGGTGTTCCCTACTATGTGGGGGCATATTTTGGCACAAACACCTACTTATGGGGACCTAAACCTWGTCACCAYAGGGGCAAAWGGGGTTAAGTTTAGGGTCAGGTATGTCCRTTTGTAGGTAGGGTTARGGGTCAGGGTTAGGCTRTAGAAATGAATRGAAGTCAATGCAAGTCCCCATACTGTACTTGTACTAGACTGTATGTGTGTGTGTTTCTTTGCCTATTTAATTCTGAGTCTGTGTTTCATTTCTGCCCCTGCAGAGCGTGGAAACCAGATACCTAGACCTGAACAGAGCAGAGCTTCCAGGCTTCAGACACAATGGCGGACATGTTTTGTGTACTTTCTCTACAGCTTTGCTTGGGGGGGAAACTGGAACGCTGGAATGTGGCGTCCTTCACTCTCTGGGATGTTTACCTTCAGATATGAGCAGCCGTGGAAGGGGCAGAATGTCAAACTCTCCAGGAGAGCTTCCAAGAATAATTTGGAGGAGAAGGCTGGATTTCACTCTGAGGGAAGTTAAAGGAGGTTGGACTCACAAAAGGATGAATAATCCATTAYAGACAATCGTTCCACTTATACACAAACAACATATCGTCCTCGGTTGGATCAGAGTGAAACAGCATGCAGGTTTCCATGAGGACTGGACATTAACATGGTTTCCTCACAGAAAGAGATGAGGGGATACACTTTTAATTAAATGTTGGCTTCATGGCMCCACRCTAACCCAGAAAATCACTCACAAACGACTTCTGATCCAATGATTTCAATRGTGTCATTTTGCACTTTTAAATTGCTTCTTTTGTCGTGCGCCCTCACTTYACTCAGAGCCAGCCTCTCTGGCCTATCAAGTTCACTTTTAATTGCGTTCTCCAAGAGGCTCGCCTGTCAGGCAGAAATCAAACACTAGAGACAATAAAACAGTGTCTTTTTTCACCCATTGTTTTCCTGCAGTCAGTTTAAAGTGTGCTGTGTGAGTGTCGTTTCTGTGGAATTACATCAAACGATCCAGGCAGAATTAAAGTGGTCACTGCATCACAGACAACACCTTCAGTGCAGAGAGGCAGACCTGCAGTCTGTTCTTTCTGCTCTGAATGTAGCACAGAATTAGAGTCAAGGCAGGGGGAAAGTTTAAAAGTTAGCACGGTCTAATGATGATGTACACGGAACCGCAATCAAAAGTTTGTGACCTCCAAATCTGCTTTGAACTTTATTCATTCCAGCCTCTGTGGTGAGTTTGCTTTTAGGCTGTAGGGTAAACTGAAGGGTCAGGAAGGTCAAGGAGCTGCGATACCACTGAGATGAAATGTTCCTAATGAAACCAGCCAGGGTGGCCTGAAACAAACAGAGAGAGAGAGAGAGAGGGAGAGAGAGAGAGAGAGAGAGAGAGAGAGAGAGAGAGAGAGGAAAATACATGGCAATACAGTTTTTGATATAAATGATTTGAATCTCTTCATTATTCATAAAAACTTTGTTCAGTCTGATCTAACTTCTGTTTAATCAGTGTGTTTGTACAAAACTATTTCATTACACAAGTCCTCTCAGTGGACARCACAACACAAAAAGAAAGGTCTAATTCTTTCCAAATGTCTTGTAAAGTTCAGCTCAAAACAGATCCAGATTCTAATTCAGTTCCAGTCGACCCAATCAGATTCAGTTTACCAGATGGTAAAAATGTATCTACCTGAGAAAACAAGCCAATTGGGTCAAATGCTCTGAGTTTTATAAACTCCCATCTGAAGCAGCAGGTTARTGACAGAGGAAAGAAAGAACTTCCTTTGAACAGGAATAGACCTCCAGAACCAGGATGAGCAGCCATCTGGTTCACCCGAATGGGTCAAAAAGGACATGAAAGAGACAAAAAGATGATTGGTCCAGGTGTGGTTTCAATGGTCAGGGTGTAGTTTCTATGGTCCAGGTGTGGTATAGATTAGATCTTTAGACCTTCATTGTCATTGTACAGAGCACAATGAAATTACAGTTCAGAACACCCATTCAGAAGAAGACAACATAATAGACATTGGAGAACAGGTGATCTGGGTCATGCTGCCACAGACCCTGCACAGAGCAAGGATCATCATCATGAAGACATCATGAGGAGGCGCATCCTTAACAGAAAAACTAAAAATCTCACAAGGGAAGATGAGGGGAAAAAACATCATATTATATCAACACTGTGACACACTATGGTGTTTATAAAAAACCTCTGCATAGGGCAGATTTATTATCCAGAGGAGAAAGTGAGNCAGGGTTTCTTAAGTTTAAAAACACCCTTTGCATAAAAATGACTTATTGACTTGTTTCCCCTCTTGTCATTTAACCTGTATCACATTACACAAATATAGCTTTAAGTCAGCTCTGACCTAAAGAAAGAAAAATTTATTCCCCTCCTTGCAGGCATCAGATTTGATGCATTCATCTGTGAATGTCACCTTTCTGGTATGAAAATGCCTTGCTAAACCACATACTTTCTGTGTGAATTATTATTGAATTTTACATTTATTTGGATGCAAATGTCAGAAGATAAAGTATACAAAACAATGAAATAACTGAAATGTCAGTCTGAACATGTCAATGAAAGAAAATACAAAAAGAAAACAAATCTTGTTTTTTTTACTTTAAAAACACAACTGTTCAAGAAAGCTCACCTTTCAAAAAACAAATATACTGTGTTGTATGCACTTGTGTGAATATCTGAAAAATGAGCCCGAAGAATCGAGTCCCCAAAACCCGTCCATCCATAGTCCAGATTATGGATGTTAAGTGTTCATTCTGTGCGGCCCTCAGCTTGCTCCAGGAACCAGATCACAGACATGTGTGTGTGTGTGTGAAGCCATGAGTGTTGTGTGCACTTGTGTGAATATCTGAAAAATGAGCCCGAAGAATCGACTCCCATAGACCATGTTAACTGTTCATTCTGCGCGGCCCTCAGCTTGCTCCAGGAACCAGGATACAGACAGGTGTGAGAGGGGGGAGGTGTGGGGCAGAGCCTCAATCGATGTAAACATCCAGGAAGAATTTAGTTAACAGCTCAAGGCCATGTAGGAGAGCCAGATTCTGTAATCAGTTGTTTGGGAACAGAAGAGAATGTTTAGGCCAGGCAGATAATAATTTTCTATTGTTTTAATGTCTGTTGGTACATCTCAAGGTGGTGAATCCAATCAGACAAATAGTGTGGACAATTCCACCGAGTCATACTATCAGCTTCTCCAAGATGAATTCCATCTGGCCAGAAAAGTCCAGGAACTACAGCCGGCCCGCAACCCTCAGCAGAACTGCATGCAGACCGAGTCCAGCTCTCTCAAGGCAAAAGTCCAAGTGCTGAAAGAACGGCAATCCTTCATATTGGTTAGGCAGTCAGGAGATGAACAGCCACCGACATTGTTTTGTAGAACACCTGGAGACCACCAAGCCAATCTGAAGAATCCAGTGATCAGAATCCAAATATTTATCCAGAAAAGAGCAGAACAGAGGTCCCACCTTTGACATGTCCTCCCATGGAAGAAAACGTTGTTCCAAAAATTTTATTAAGAGACCAGCTAACCAAATCCATAAAAATAAAAATATCCATAATTTCTGGTTTTGGATGAAAATGTAGAGARGGCTTCAAGCAGCAAAGCAGGGAAGATAAGGAAGGGCARGASAGAAGRAAAAAGTGTCTTACTCCTTTGAGAGCGGAACAAAAAAAATGGTCAGGGTGTAGTTTTTATGGTCCAGGTGTGGTATGCATGGTCAGAGTGTAGTATCAACCCATTCTCACTCCTAAGTCATCTYATTTTGATGCTTTTCCAAGGTTACCTCTGCATCCGATTTTGCTGCGTCGGGTACCCCCCTCGTGTCAGTTATTGACGAGATGGGGCGGAATCCGTTGTCATAATTTCAGAAAGTGTGGAAAATGCATAAAAACTAACAGTCCCAAAGCCTGAAATTACCTTTATTCACTCTAGACATCCTGTCCCTGATCCTAGTATCTAAAAATAACCATCAACCCTGATCCCTAAAATTAACCATTTTTAGAAAGTGTAGGAAATTCACATCAACTACATGTCCCAAAGCCTAAAATTACCTAAWATTCGCCCTAGACATCCTATCCCTGACCCCAGTGCCTAAAATTAACCATGAACGCTGATCCCTAATATTAACCACGGACCCCAACTCAAAGACCCCCTATATTTTACGTCCCAACGCATCAAACCTGGACACCGAGGGAACCTGGAAATGCCTGGTGCATCAAAAACWGATGCGATGGGTGTACCTGAAGTGTCAAAATAAGACGCAGAGGGAACTTTAGAAAAGAGTCAATTGAGTTGGGAGTGAGAATGTGTTAGTAGTTCCTATGGTTAAGGTCTGGTATCTATGGTCAGGGTGTAGTTTCTATGGTCCATGTAGATTTGTGGTCTAGGTGTGATTTATGTAGTCCAGTTATAGTTTCGAGGATCATGGTGTGGTTTCTATGCAAGAGGGGAAAAACTCAGTTTCATGGCTAAAATAAAAACAAACATCGAGTCTTTTGCAGCAGAACTAAGGGATACCTCAAGAAACCCAAACCAACCTAGAGTATCTGGTTGTTTAGACCCTTCGTTTTAACTGTTTTTAGCCATCAGATTGAATTCTGAGAGCACTAAAAGCAGGTTTGAATTKCCTCAGTGCTGAGTGAAAATATTTTCAGTAAGCATGCAATGGTGTTTGATGACTCATTCTCACATGTATGGTCCCATGTATGGTCCCTGCTCAACTGGTAGGAGCCCACTCGAGCAGCAGAACCTGAACCTCTCTGGAAATAAATAAAGGTCTCTTTTATCTGATGATATATTAGATATACTTGAACCACCTTCCTTGGACCATGTGTCCCACTGTGAGGCATTCCCTCTTTTTTGAAGTCCAGTCAGTTTTGGAACTGGGGTGTTTGGAGGGGATGTTGTCACATTCTTATCTGATGCAGTCTATTCAACAGTCCTTTTCAGTTGTTGATGYGTGAAACAGATCCTCCTTGTGCTGCCTTCTGACTTATCTTCCTACAAACTGTCCACAGAAAATGTAATCTTGTCCTGAAGAGCCTCATGCATCACTTAGACAAGTTTTTACCTACAGAGTTTCAGACACAAGAATCAACAGAACATGTATTTGAATTCTTCTGTATACTTCTGAGACTCAGAAAGGATTAATCAATACAGAGAAAAACAATCTTTATTTTAATTGTGAAATATTTCAAATGTGTTGAATATAAATGTTGGAGATTGATGAGTTCATGTTATCTAATAGAAGAATATAATGCTGGCGCTCTAAGGGCGGGCAGCAGAACGATGATCAGTGTTGTACACCTGAGGCTATGCGTTCAAACCCAGGTCCTCTGAGGAAGAACAACTGCCAAATTTTTCAGCCAAAGGAAAAAATAACGTCTTAACTTTTCCAAGCTGGGTTTCTGACATGAAAATCAAAATTCACTTTTTTCTCAAAAACGTTAAACATCTTTGTTTAAACTTTTGATAGAATAGACTGTATTTACAAAACGTGGGTTTTAGAGATCTGCAAACCATTGCATTCTGTTTTAAATGTACTCAACTCCCTGGTCACCATCTGGATAATCACCCACCTGTAATACCTGTGTACAGAAAAGGACAAGAACTCAAGTCTAACATCTCTACACCTTTGACGTTGTTGCTGTTACCTTATAAATCACTTTCGCCCCCATCCTCCCAYAAACTGACTCCTGAACCCTGGCTTCTCAATTTCACTTTGTAAATAAACAGCACTTACAATTTTACCACCATTGTCTGCCTCACTGTTCAGTTTGCTTACTCTGGTTATCTTTGATAAAATCCTATCAGATTTTTTTTTAAAAAGCTATCAAGATTATAAACWATTTTAGYTACAATTAGAGAAAAAAAAACTTCAGTACATTGTCACCTTTTTTTTGGTAATGCAGCTCATTATGACTCATTTTGCTGCTTTGGTCATATTTTATAAATGAGATATTAAAAAATAAAAAAGATGTTAAAGTCTAAAAAAATGGCATCAGCAGAATGATGCTGAAATCTGCACTGACTGATAAAAACAAAGATTAACACAAAGAACATTCAGTGACATAATGTGCTGGGTATTTTACTTATTCCAAAGTTCAGTCACCAGCATCCAGCACCTTCAGGAGTCAGAGATCAGACTCTGGTTCTGGTTCTGTTGGACTTTTGAAGGCCTGTGTGGAATGTGTGCTCAGTGACTCCAGTCTMACTGATGATTGAGTCGACTGCATGCCGCGACAGGCTGCATTACTTCAGTGTAATTTAACACAATGGTGGTGTCCTTTAATGTGTTGAATATCTGCCAGGTGATGAAACACATGAAGGGAGAGTTCAGAGGCAGACGCTTCAAACAATGAAAAGCTCTCAGTGATGCAAAAAGGCAGCAAGAGCCTCCAGCCTTAAACATTATAGGTAAAACTGTAAACTGTGACAACAGCGTCCAAATATTCTCAACCCCTTTTCTTTTGTTTTTAACATCTATATAAGTGTTTAATAAAGTGTCATGAGCTGTGAGGATAAAAGGGATGATGCAGGAAACAAGTTTTAATACAAATACTTTTTACCTATATATTACTATGAACCATTTAACTACAACTATTAGGAAATATATTTCTCCAGGTAAAATATAATATAATTTAAAATCTTACTTCTAACACAAAAAGCCCTCAGAAACCAAGCTCCGTCTTTTATTAAAGATCATACTGTCCCATATTTTCCTAATAGATCACTTGGCTCTCAGAAAAAAAAGTGAAATTTGAAAAAACCCGTAAGATAGCCCTATGCCTTCAAAATGGAGGAAAATGTGTGCCATGTATGGACAATCGGCACAAGTTGACATGTATAAATAAATATAATTGTTCACAATAATAACCATTACTTTGACTTCCCCACAAGACAAGTAAAACCGACCGATCACACATAGGAACATCCACTTAGTGACTGCAGAGACCCCCTTCCCCTTGGACCACAGACACCACACCTAGACCACAGAAACCACACCTAGACCACAGAAACCACATCCGGACCAACTGGACCATAGAAACAACACTTGTACCATAGAAAATTGACAGCAAAAAATATGTACAATAGTTTGACTTCAGGCCCAGGACACCCTTGTAAAACAGATCTGTGATCTCAGTGGAATTTGCCTGCTTGATTAACAGTAAATAAATAAATAAATAAAAATTACACCATAGAAACCACACCTGTAGAATACAATCGATCTCTAGATCACAGAAACTACACATGGAGACTGAAACTACATCTGGACCTTAGAAGTACACCTCTTCCACTGAAACAAAACATGGACCATAAAACTATAGACACAACACCTGAACTATAGACACAACACCTGAACTATAGACACTACACATGAAACTATAGACACTACACCTGAACCTATAGACACTACACCTGTACTATAGACACTACACCTGAACCTATAGACACTACACCTGAACCTATAGACACTGCACCTGAACTATAGACACTACACCTGAACCTATAGACACTACACCTGAACCTATAGACACTACACCTGAACTATAGACACTACACCTGAACCTATAGACACAACACCTGAACTATAGACACTACACCTGAACTATAGACACTACACCTGAACCTATAGACACTACACCTGAACTATAGACACTACACCTGAACCTATAGACACT
>NW_013953084.1:149456-150914 GCF_001266775.1 Austrofundulus limnaeus | reverse complement strand
CACCTGAACTATAGACACTACACCTGAACTATAGACACTACACCTGAACCTATAGACACTACACCTGAACTACAGACACTACACCTGCACTATAGACACTACACCTGACCTATAGACACTACACCTGCACTATAGACACTATACCTGCACTATAGACACTACACCTGAACCTTTAGACCCTACACCTGAACTATAGACACTACACCTGCACTATAGACACTACACCTGCACTATAGACACTGCACCTGAACCTTTAGACCCTACACCTGAACTATAGACACTACACCTGAACTATAGACACTACACCTGCACTATAGACACTACACCTGCACTATAGACACTACACCTGCACTATAGACACTGCACCTGAACCTTTAGACCCTACACCTGAACCAGTCATTTTGTGTTTGTCTGTTTTCCTTTCCTGTCCTCTCTGATCCCAGCCACTTGAAGTTCATCCTGATTTTTTCCCCTACTGTTTTCAACCTTGCTGCTCAGGATTCTGATGGTGACAAAGTGATGAATTGTCACAGTCTGTTGGATCCTTTAAAGTCCTGTCACACTATAACATATTGGACAACTTATACCACTTATAAAAATGTTCTAACTCTCTCTGGTTTACACATATTAATCAGGTGTATGTTTTAAATAAGTTAGTAGCACGCTGATGGCCAGTCAAAAATTTTCATCGTATGTTGACGTGTTGTTGATAAATTGGACATTTATTGTTATGTACCTTATACAGAGCTTACGTCCAACATGAGTGTAACTAATGCGGAACTTTTTCATACATGTTGCGGCATGTTGTGTCAATCACATGACAGATGTAGGACCCAGAAGTCAGTGTTTAAAAAGGCAGAACGGTGGATGTTTTCTGTGATAATTTGTAAAGTCCTTCCCTGTCACACACAGCTGATAATTGCTGATCCTGTGCAAACAGCAGGATGAGTGGAACCTGCTCCTGGTCTTAAATCGACCACATGTCACACAGCGTTTGTGTCACACATGAATGACTTGTTCCACCACTGCCTGCTGATTTGTTGTTATTCGGAGAAGTCGTGCAGAYTCCTCAGCAGTGCAGAATAAATCCCTCCATGGTCACACCTTTGAACGTTTTARCATCATTTAGTGTTTATCTTGAGATGGCAATTAGAACTGATTTGCAACTTTAGCTGCATGAGTGTTTGAAAAATCACATTTAATGAGACGCCTCATTCTCACAGAATATTTAGCTAAAACAGTGAGGAGGCTGGGTGAAAAACAAACATCTGCTTCAGTCTCTTAACTGATGCAGATGTGTTGCAGAAGAATTGATTCTTATAGTATTATTTTTCCTCACATCATAGTATTTAAATGAATCATGAATTATGACCCCCGCATGCGAAGCGTAAGCGGGAGTCATATTGTTCTCATACTGTTTTTTTTTCAGTGATTTTTGGTCAACTGTAGCACAAAAAC
>NW_013953084.1:143943-147775 GCF_001266775.1 Austrofundulus limnaeus | reverse complement strand
CCCTTCGTACGAACAAAAGTAAGAGAAATTTAGGATAAGAATACGAGCATGTTCTTGCATGAGGCCTATCGTCCTGCAGGAATGTTGACCTCTATGTCAGTCTCACATCTCTGAAAGACTCCAGCAGGTTCTACTAAAAGCATGTCTTACTCCATCCCTTCTTTAACTGACCAGTTTCCCCTCATAATGATGCTGCCTCCACCGTGCTTCGCAGTAGGATGATGTTCTCATCACGATGCTCCACTGGCAGTGTTCTGAGCATTTATTTAATTACCCAACCCTGATCCATATTTTTCTACAACTTTATCTGTGACCTCTGTGGAGATCCTGCATCTTGCTCAGTGGTGTTGSTTTCTTTTGAAGGCAATGGTTGGGGCTTCACATAAAAGTGCATACAGCAGTTTATATATATATTTTTAAATAATTTTTTTTGTAACCTCATTCATCTGAAGTAATTTGTGTAGAAGTATTGCTTTTAAGGAAATGAAAAAAGTTTAAATGTAGGATTGAAACCGACAAAAACAGAGGGGTGAAAACTTTTGCAGCCCACTGAATGTGTACGTGAGGAGCCCTCAGACAGCTGGAACCAGAGTGAGGGCTGAGAAACATGAACACAGCTCTGAGCACAAAAAGAGATTTTCATGTTTCCTGTGGCCCAGACATAACCCCCCCCCCCCCCCCCCCCCCGCCATGCTCAATCACAGGCCAGCTCTGGAGAAGAGTCGTCAGAGCATGACCAACGCTGAAGTTTTACTCAATCCTCCAGTGAAAGGCTCAGGTTCAGAGGCTTTGTCATGCCCCGCTTGTCCCTGGGATGCCTGAAGGATGTTTGCTTTCTGACAGGCCGCCTCGCTTTTCCATCCTCTGAATACACAACCAGCAGATGTGCAGCACCGCAGGAAGTCATGGAGCCGGTCCACACGGCTGTAATCACTGATCAATACAATCTGATCAGCCATTCCTGAACTCAACCAGCCTCAGATTGATTCATGTAATCCTCCTCTGTGTAGTCTAACAGCAGGTTAATTTTAGATTAAAAGCCTTTTTCATTCCTTAATTCAGCAGATTGTTTTTAATATTACAAACAATTWGACTTTATGTTACCACAACCTGGGACATTTAAAGAGAGCTGTGGTAAAATACAACACCTGATCTGACTAAAACTGATGAAAAGTTAGTTTGATTGAGTTGTTTTACTTTTTACTGGATTTTATATTTTTAAAAGGCTCCACATTAACACAAGGCAAAAAAAGAAACATTTGATTAAAGTGTTTTTCATTTGACCAGAAATACATTTCATAATGTTATAAATGATAGATRGACTGTACTTATTTAGTGTCTTTCTATCCAACCAGGATGTCCTCATTTACWCATCTGTWCACACATACATTCAGCACTCTACTAGATCTTACTATAGATAAATCAATCTATAGAGACTAATCAGTGCTTTAAATCACATTCATGCACTGCTTGGACACACATCAGAGGCAATGGGGGCTCTGAGTCTTGCCCAAGGACACTTCGACATACAACTGAATAGCGGTGGAATCAAACCCCCAACTCTTGCATTAGAGGAGCAGCTCCCCTAACCGCTCAGTGGTCTGTGAAGATTGTGCAATGAATCCCTTCAACATATGGGTAAAAATGCTCAAGAGCACAACTAACAGCAAGATAAGATACAATAAGGAAGATCAGCTTTGTGATGGGTGTGGCTAACAAATGCCGCAACATACTCTCAGTCCTTGTCATGTGTCGCATGTGTCAGTGTGAATGGAAAACATGCTTTTAAAGAATGTCCATGGCGTTATGAAGCCTAGGCATACAGTAAATACAATGTAGAAGACTTTCTCCTGTTGGAGTTGGTGTTTTGCTGTGGTTTGTGTGTGTGTGTTACCTACCTTCCAGAGTCTGAGTGGCGTGGCCGGAGCTTCTTCATCACCACCTGTCCTGGAYTGGGTTGACGAGCCTGGACTATACTTAAGCCTTGGGGAGTGATCCGCTCCTTGCCAGATTATTCAGTCACATTTGGTACTGCATTAGACTGGCAACCTTTGAACTCTAAGTTTCTAAGTTTCTCGTGCTTATTGTGATTTTTTTTATGTTCCCAAGGAATCCTCCAGTGACCTGTTGGACTTACCCATTGTGGAACCTAAAGGATCTTCCTGTGCTGGAACCAGTGTTGGTCTTCCCCCCCGGACTCACAACATGAAGAACTCTGCTTCTGCTCTGCCACTCTCAGACCTGGGGTCTGGGCAAAAGTCCTGAAAGGGAAAGCGAGAGACGGTGAGTATCTTGTTTGTTTCTTTAGGATAAATTACGAGTGTAATGGTTTGTCTTACAGGTGGCGTCGAGGAGGAGGCACAACAATTCAGGAGGTAAATTCCAGAAGGTTCCAGTTAATGTTTGGTATGTGTGTAGCTGTGTTTCCATTGCAAATGTGCGCAAAACTTTGTCGATATTCTGTTCATGTCAAAAAAACACAGTTTTGCAACTGTGGTGTTTCCATTAAATAAGAAATGCTATTAAAATCACACGTGAATATGTTTGTTCTCACGATAAGTCATTACAATCATGGCGGCGATGGATGTAAACACATAGCATGTTGCTACCATGACACTAGCGCTCATCTTCAGCCATCAAAGAAGACATCAGCATCTTTCCAGCGACAAGATCCTTATACTTGGGGAGTGKCTACGTAAGCGACGTTTTTGGGGAATTATGGTCAGTGAGTTTAYTACTTCCTTTTACAACTTCGGTGATTTTACTACTACTTCTACTTCCTGTTGTCATCTTTTTCGCCAGTAGAAACAGCTGCACATCACGTGACTCCCGTGATGTGAAAAGTGTTTCCATTGCAGTTTTGTGAAATACACCAAGTTCAAAACGGCTAAAAAACCACCTCATCCTAGCGCAAAAACATTTTTTCGAAAAAAACTTGTTTTTTTGAAATTGACGTGTTTCCATTGAGCAAATTTATTTTTGAAATTCTAATTTGCACATTTTCATGGTCAATGGAAACGCAGCTATTGTTTCATTTAGAATTATCCCTGTTATATATAATCCCTGTAATGTTGGGTTTTGAATTAAGCAAAGAGTACCCAGAGACAGGCAAAAACCAATAATGAAACAGAGACTGAATAAATTGAAGGTGTTTATTATTTAGAGTGTATAAGGGTAGTAACCCAACAGGCTGAGGAACTCTCTGACATGTTTGACAATAGCTGGAGTGTTGAATTCCTTTACTGCCTTAACCTTGTCTGAATTTGGTTTAACACCTGAAGGTGTGATGCTGTAGCCAAGAAGGGTGAGCTCACCTAGGCAGAATAGATTATTTTGAGTTTCAGGGATAAGCTAGCATCTTGTAAATATTTTGTCTGTTGACCACTTCCTCAAGGTCCACCAGATGCTGTTTGATGGCTGAAGAGGAAATGACAGTATTGTTGAGGTAGACTGCGCAAGTTTTAAAGATGAGCCCAGCGAGGACAGAGTCCAAAAGATAGTCCTCAAAATTGGAAGGGGTCACAGTGATAAAGGTTGTCTTTGGTTTGGGCAGAAACTTGCCAACAGCCTTGAGCCAAATTCAAAGTTGAAGCAAACTTTTATGCAACAGCATAGAATAAATTTCCATTGTTATGCTGATGATACTCAGTTATGTTTATCCATGAAACCTGATGAATCCAACCAGTTACTTAAACTACAAGCATGTCTTATAGACATAAAAACATGGATGACTCTTAACTTTCTGCTTCTAAACTCAAATAAGACAGAGATTATGGTTTTTGGACCTGAACAGCTTAGGGATCAACTTTGTAGCCTTTCACCTCCTCTGGAT
>NW_013953084.1:141692-142838 GCF_001266775.1 Austrofundulus limnaeus | reverse complement strand
GTGTGTGTGTGTGTGTGTGTGTGTGTGTGTGTGTGTGGCAATGCTGCACATGGTGGTGCTGGTAAAGGGGGTGGGTGCATCATGTGGTGGTGTCAGATGTTGGAGGTGACCCACTGTCACACTGCACATGGTGTTGTTTGACTGTTGCATGTTAAATGTTGGATGTTAGATGTTGGAYGTTGGAGGGTGGATATCAGAGGTGACCTGCTGCCACACTGCATGCAGTAGTGTTGGAGGTAGGATGTTGATAGTTCAGTGTTAGCGGTTGGATGGCTGGATGTTTGAGGTTAGATGTTTGAGGTTGGATGTTGAATGTTGGAGGTGGAATATYKATGGCTGGATGTTGGAGGTTGGATGTTGGAGGTAGGATGTTTGATGATGGAGGTAGGATGTTGATGGCTGGATGTTGGAGGTTGGATGTTTGAGGTTTGATGTTGGAGGTTGGATGTTTGAGGTTGGATGTTGGAGGTAGGATGTTGGAGGTTAGATGTTGATGGCTGGATGTTGGATGTTGGAGGTAGAATGTTGATGGCTGGATGTTGATGGCTGGATTTTGGAGGCTGGATGTTGGAGGTTGGATGTTTGAGGTTGGATGTTGGAGAAAGGATGTTGGAGGTAGGATGTTGATGGTTGTATGTTGGAGGTTGGACATTGGAGGTAGGATGTTGGATGTTGGAGGTAGGATGTTGATGGCTGGATGTTGGAGGTTGAATGTTGGAGGTAGGACGTTGGATGTTGGAGGTAGGATGTTGATGGCTGGATGTTGGAGGTAGGACGTTGGATGTTGGAGGTAGGATGTTGATGGCTGGATGTTGGATGTTGATGGCTGGATGTTGGATGTTGAAGGTAGGATGTTGGATGTTGATGGTTGGATGTTGGAGGTTGGATGTTGGATGTAGGAGATAGGATGTTGGATGTTGATGGCTGGAGGTTGGATGTTGGATGTAGGAGATAGGATGTTGGATGTTGATGGCTGGATGTTGGAGGTTGGAGGTAGGAGATAGGATGTTGGATGTTGATGGCTGGATGTTGGATGTTGGATGTTGGATGTAGGAGATAGGATGTTGGATGTTGATGGCTGGAGGTTGGATGTTGGATGTAGGAGATAGGATGTTGGATGTTGATGGCTGGATGTTGGATGTTGGA
>NW_013953084.1:140373-141598 GCF_001266775.1 Austrofundulus limnaeus | reverse complement strand
GGATGTTGGAGGTAGGATGTTGATGGCTGGATGTTGGAGGTTGGATATTGGAGGTAGGATGTTGGATGTTGGAGGTAGGATGTTGGAGGTTGGATGGTAGAGGTAGGATGTTGATGGCTGGATGTTGGAGGTAGGATGTTGGATGTCGGAGGTAGGATGTTGATGGCTGGATGTTGGAGGTAGGATGTTGGATGTCGGATGTAGGATGTTGATGGCTGGATGTTGGAGGTTGGATATTGGAGGTAGGATGTTGGATGTTGGAGGTAGGATGTTGGAGGTTGGACGTTAGAGGTAGGATGTTGATGGCTGGATGTCAGAGGTAGGATGTTTATGGCTGGATGTTGATGGCTGGATTTTGAAGGTTGGATGTTGGAGAAAGGATGTTGGAGGTAGGATGTTGGAGGTTGGAGGTAGGATCTAGAATGTTGGAGGTTGGAGGTAGGATCTAGAATGTTGGAGGTTGGATGTTAGAGGTGACCTGCTGCCACACTACATGCAGTTTTCTTGGCGGAGGAGGCAGGTGTTTGGTGCCAGCAGAGTCTCTCTGACAAACGGAGCAGATGCCTTCCACTAACAAACAAGCCTGCAGGGTTCTGCTGGGTTCTGTAGGGTTCTGCAGGGTTCTGCTGGGTTTCTCTGGCGCTTCATCAACTCCAGCTGCTGAGGTGTGCAGCTACTGCAGAGAACTCTGTCTCCTTCCTGCTCACTGCCAACACACAACAAACCCCAACGGGTCGCTGGGCCCRCTGGCAGTGGCTGCCTCCTGAAGCTTTGCTGCTGTGTTTCTTTGGGTTCTGGTCAGAGTGCTGCAGTGAATATGCTGCTTTATTTAGACACACAAAGGRACTATTGTCAGCAGATTATTCAAACATTACACTGAAGCTGTTTCTGATGAGAAACTTTTCTGATTGCACTGATTTAAATCATTCTGACTCCTGTTTGCTTTCACACAAACCCAGTTTTTAGTCATTATGGACTGAATGAAGGTGGGGCAATGATGTTTTTAATTGTTTCTGTGTGTTGGCTGTATTATTAGCAAAATATCTCGTGAAACACAGAACTAATAATAACTAGAGAAATTGCATTTCCTGCGAAAATGCTAGTGTGAAAGCCTGTAGCTGAAAACTTTAGCTGAAAGCTGCTGAAATTGAGCTGAACATGTTGTTAAACAGGAAAAGCTGAACGAACAAAAAAAAGGCAGAAAAACAGTTAAAAGGAGCAAAAA
>NW_013953084.1:136606-138285 GCF_001266775.1 Austrofundulus limnaeus | reverse complement strand
GAGAGAGAGAGAGAGAGAGAGAGAGAGAGAGAGAGAGAGAGAGAGAGAAACTGCTCCTAACATCTGCATTCAGCTCTGAGGCTGAACTGAATTCTCATTATTGGATAAATTTCAGGTTCAGCCAAAGTGCATCTGAGCTCCAGTGACTCTGAAAAAAATCCAAACAAAGATTGAATTAATCATTAATTATAGTTTTTTTCTTCCAAAATTAACCTCTTTAAAGCAGGATTATTACTAATATTTAGTGTCTGGTTTTAGGATTAAATTATAAACAGACACAGCTTGCATACATTTTAATTAATCTCCAACTGCAAGCAGAAGCAGAAAAAAAAGTCTTTTTATCTGCTGCCAAGTGACGAGCTGCCGACAGCAGCGCAGCAGTATCTGTGAGACTGAGGGGAAGTGATGGAGTCTAASGCAGCATCGGGCATTAACACAATAATGTGGGATTTTAAAGATAATCTTCAAGTCTGCCACATTTCACAACTGTAACTTCAAAAGTTTTATTTCCATGTGGGTCAGAGAGCTGTCATCAACATGATGACACTGAAAGACAGGTTCCTCCTGTAATCCCTCTAAATAGTAAAGTAAATTTTTATTTATACAGCACTTTTCATAGAAATAACTYCACAAAGTGCTGTACAATACAAAAATACACATTACAACAATGCAATAAAAATATAATGGAGCCATCCAGTATTTCCAACCCAAAAAGGTGTATCAGCAACAACATTGAGCCAAGGAAAAAATTTAAAAAAATAAAAAATAAAAAGACAGCAGTAAAAATAAAATACCAAACCCATTTACATTTACATATTACATTTACAGAAAAATGTAAATCAAACTTGGTCCAAGGCAAGAGAAAACTCAGCTACCACAACAGGCACTGGGTTCAACAACTTTAACCTGTCACAGTTTGTATTTATTTTCCTTGGTTTTCCTAGTGTTTTCTATGTTCCCCAGTGTGCCCAGCTGCCCCACATTACCTTCATTATCACCCTTGTGTTTCTCCTCAATTGTGTTTTCTGTTTAGTCATTAGTTTTCTGTGTATTTAAGCCCTGTCCTGTCTCAGTCTTATTGTCGGATCATTGTGTTTTGTTCCTGAGCTTTGTCTCCCTCGTGCCTGCGTTTTTGAGAACCTGTAAGTTAWTTTTGAGCTGCCTCAACAGCCTTTTCTGTTATTTAATAACTCTTTTTGTTCCTTTTTTGAACCTGCGCCCTGGGTCTGTCCCTACCAAATCCTCACAGGATGATCTGACCACGCACCCAGCCTGCAGGCAAAGGTTTTTCTGGTCTGCCCCTCCACAAGGCAGATGATTTTTTTCCTCACCTATGCCTGAACCACACATGACCGGTTTGGCCTCAACTGCCTGTGAAGAACCGGTCCTGTCTCTGCCGCCGTGGGAGGATGAGGTAACAAGCCCTCAAATCGCTAGATCACTCATGATCCTCCGGTGGTCCTCCACCTATGCGGCGAAACGACTCCTCTGCCAGCAGATCGAGGATGTCTTGGCGAGGCGTCCCGATCTGCTGCTCCTGCCTGGCCACCGGAGGGTCAGTGAGTACGCTCGGCGTCTTCTGGCCGAGCATTTGAACACCCACCCTTCCACCCCTTCTGAGTCTGCTGGGCCTTCTGAGTCTGCTGGGCCTTCTGAGTCTGCTGGGCCTTCTGAGTCTG
>NW_013953084.1:131156-135998 GCF_001266775.1 Austrofundulus limnaeus | reverse complement strand
TGGGCCCCCTCGTCTGCGCCCGTCTCCTCCCGGGCCCCCTCGTCTGCGCCCGTCTCCTCCCTGGGCCCCCTCGTCTGCGCCCGTCTCCTCCCGGGCCCCCTCGTCTGCGCCCGTCTCCTCCCTGGGCCCCCTTGTCTGCGCCCGTCTCCTCCCAGGCCCCCTCGTCTGCGCCCATCTCCTCCCTGGGCCCCCTCGTCTGCKCCCGTCTCCTCCCTGGGCTCTTYGTCTGCTCAYGTCTCCTCCCTGGTACCTTCGTCTGTGCCCGCCTCCTCCCGGGGCCCCTCGTCTGCACCCGCCTCCACCCTGGGCCCCTCGTCTGCGCCCGCCTCCCCCTGTGGCGTTGTGTCTGCTACGCTTCCTGCTGGACCTCGTGCGGTGGTGGGGGCACTTGCTGGACAGTTTTCTGGACGTCCCTTTGTTTTTTGTCCCGAGTTCCCCTGTCTCGTGTTTGTGTTCCTTATGTCCTGTGCCTCTCCCTTTTTGACGTCGGGAGCCGTCGTTAAGGGAGGGGTACTGTCATATTCATGTCATGTCATATTCATTTTCCTTGGTTTTCCTGGTGTTTTCTATGTTCCCCTGTGTGTCTCTGCCCAGCTGCCCCACATTACCTTGATTTTGTGTTTCTCCTCAGGTGTTTTCTGTTTAGTCATTAGTTTTGTGTATTTAAGCCCTGTCCTGTCTCAGTCTTATTGTCAGATCATTGTGTTTTGTTCCTGAACTTTGTCTCCCTCGTGCCTGCGTTTTTGAGAACCTGTMAGGTATTTTTGAGCTGCCTCAACAGCATTTTCTGTTATTTGATAAATCTTTTTGTTCCTTTTTTGAACCTGCCTGTGCCCTGGGTCTGTCCCTACCAAATCCTCACATAACCAAAACATCTAGCTTAAAGCTTGTTTAAAATAGGTTTTTAAGCYCTTTTTGAATAATTCGACATCATTGATGGAACGTAACCCAAAGGGAAGGGCATTCCAGAGGCTAGGGGCTGCAAATGAGAGAACCCGGTCGCCACGGGTCCTATAGCATGTTCGAGGAACGGCTAATAGATTTTGATCCTGAAAGCGCAAACAGCGGACTGGATTGTATGTGGAGAGCATGTCCCTAACATAGGCAGGAGCCTGGCCTCTCAAGGCTCTAAACGTAAGAACGAGGTTTTTAAACCGAATCCTAAAATAAACAGGTAGCCAATGAAGTTCTGATAGGATTGGAGTGATGTGGCTAGATTTAGAAGTTCGAGTTGAAAGTCTAGTTGCAGAATTCTGAACAAGTTGGAAACAATATAGCTATTTTTGGTTCAAGCATGTAGGGGTCACCTCGAGAGAAGAAACAAGATTTTCTGCCTCTAAGCAGGACTCGGACAGGCCTGACAAGAGGACAGGAACTCGGTTACAAACTGARCTCCATTTAGGCCATGACAGGTCATTCTAACCGTGGAAGAGAACCCCTCAGTTCTCTTAATCAGACAATGGACAGAACAATCTCTTCTGTTCGTGATTCATTKGTCATTTAACTAAGAATGTTTATGCATTTGTTAAATCATGACAATGACTGTCACAGGAAAAGTGGAACAACTTCTTTTCTCTTATCGTGCCTTAAAGATTTATAATGGTATAAAAAAATCACAGAATCTGATTACAATGTTTTCATTGTGTTTTCATGCAAATCACTTTTATTTTACTGTGAACACAGTAATATAATTGTGGATTTTTCCTACGAAAATSTTTCATTTATCTGGACTAACAGAAGGTTCAGAACTGATTATAAACAGAAATGTTACAGTTAATCATCATAAATGTTTTGCAGTGATTTCTCTTAGAGTCTATCAGAAGGAAGCTAAAAGAGGTTATCATGATGTTTGTTGTACAACCACAGAATTTAACCTTGACTGGCGCCTGGCAAATCTTTATCTTTCTTTCYCTGACTCATCTCTAAGCCTGAGGGTGGAACCAAAGTTCGTCCGTTCTTATTACTAACCCGGATGGTTTTGAGCACACTCTGACTTCCTAATTCAAACAAGGAAGATGGCTGTTGGTCCTCCACGGAGGACCTCAGTTCAGGCTGTAGATCTAATCCCACGAGCCAATTAGGGTGGATTTCACAGCCAGTGATTTGACAAGCCTGTCGGTATCCCACCCGAGGCTTCAAGCCTCCAAGCATTTGTTTTACCTTCCGATGGGAAAGGTGATTTTATTTTGAAGGAGAAACTGGATACAGCTTGAATTTTTCTGGCTTGGACTGAAACAGCCGCAAAGTTACCGGAGAAATAACACCTGTTTGCCAATGACCGGTAAGCGAGCCGACAACAGTTCACTGACTGATCGGAGGCGAGCCAGTTTTTCTACTCAGAAGGTGTCTTAAGAAGTCATAATCAGGTAAAAGGCTGAAGTGTTTGTGGTGACGTGTCCGGTAGAAACTGAGTTGAGAAAAGACTTGCAGTTCCAGTTGACCCACATTTTGTTAAAAGTAAAGGTAGTAGAAATACTAACATTGCTTTCCTCCTTCCCTTGTACTTTGATTGGCCAGAAACTTATGCTAAAGTGCCAGTAAAATTGTTTGGTTATTTAGCATCAAAACTGACGTTTTACTGTTCTGTTATACAGCGGGTAAAATAAGTATTGAACACGTCAACATTTTTCTTGGTAAATATATTACTAGAGGTGCTAATGACATGAAATTTTCACCAGATGTTGGTAACAACCCAAGTGATCCATACAAACAAAGAAATCAAACCATAAATGTCCAGAAATGAAGTTATTTGTAATAATGTGGAATGGCACAGAGAAAAAGTATTGATCACATGAAGAAAGGGAGGTGTACAGGCATTTTTGGCTTTCGCCATAATGCTCCACTTGATAAATGAAACTTTATTAGAAATAATATTGGGTCTATTTCAATTATAACTGACAGATAGACAAGAAAAAAGAAGAACAAAAGGGAAAAAGGAAAAAAAGGTAAAAAGGAAAGAAAGCAAAGAGAGTTACTTCTTTTGTAAATAAAGAAAATAAAATAAATAATAAATAATAAATAAGTAAATAAATCAAAGCCATTTTCTTTATTTTATCTTTATTTCACCCGCCGAGGGCAGACGCTCCTCCTCCCACATCCCGCTGCTACTGCTTCTGCTGCTGTCGCAGTTACAAAAAGATTCTTCTTCTTCTATTCTCCTCATATAATTTCGTTTCTGTGGCTGGCTCCATCYAGTGTTGAAACTGAGAAGTGCAACACATTTGTGCTCAAGCATCTTGTGCGGGCCATATTCAATTATATTTTCAAAATTTGCTGCGGGCCAATAAAAACTGGACCGCAGGCCGTAGTTTGGACACCCCTGCCATAGAATCTCTAACATGATTCTGTCACTTTAACAGACATCGACCAGCTCCAGGTAGGTAGTTGCTGAGACTGATCCTCTTCACATTATCTGACCACTGATTGATCAAGATCTCTGTTTTAAATTTGCCATTAGCTATTTGGAATAAACTATGCATGTTAGCAAAATATCTCATGATTTATGATGCTTTAATAAAGTAATACTGTGTTTTTGTGTGAATAATGCTAGAAATTTTACCTAAAAAACATTCATAAAGTTGGTGGTCATATTAAACACAGGAGCCAAATTTGACAGATTTTTTGGTAAAGTACTACCACAGTAAATGTCAGTATTTTTCTCACAGTGGATAAACTGTCATAATTTCTGTAATATACATTGAACATTCTGTAGGTAAGCATTTAAACAACCGTTGTTGTTGTTTTTTTCACTTGACAATGTATCACATGTTTGAAAAGAGGCTCATGTTGATGCAAAAGGGAAAGAATTAGGATTTTTTTGTTGTTACTGTTGTTAATCAGAAAGGTGTAAAGTAAACGTGGACATCAGCTGCACATTCACATGGTTAATATGAGCAGATGAGCTGCTCCTTGACTCTGTCCTGTTAAATTAACAACCAGCTTCTGCTCTGGATGTCATTTTCAGCCAAATGACAAGAAGCAGCACATGCTGCTCTGCATGAACCTACACGCCTACTAACCTTTACAGATGTCGTGTGAAAGTAGGTATTCCTGAAATAATCTGTTTCTTTACCAGAGGGAACACTGCCAAGGCTGAAACATCCTAAAGTCTCATATTAGGGGTAAAAATATACAAAAATGACATTTCTTTGTTTTTAAAGCTAAACAATTGGCCCACCATGTCAGCAACACCCAGCACAGAAATGGTTCTGCCAGTTTTAAAGACGCTRACCTAAACCTGGGGTAGTAGCTGAGGGTCATTTATAATGCACATTCTGAATGTCACATCATGAGATTTCTCTTTTTTAAGGTTTGACCCAAAGATTACATCTGCTAAATATTGTAACTTGAAGACATGAATCTTCTTTCTTCCAACACTGACAGGATTCTTTCAGTAAAATAATAAATCCTTGATTTTGTCACTTCCAGGGTGAATATGAGAAAAAAAATGGGTTTTTGCACCAGTAAATATAACATCCTATTTATTCATTAAAAAATACATTTTTAAGATGTATGGATATTTATAAGCCCTCCACAAAAAGTAGGAATGAGAATAAATCAAATCAATACTTCTTTTTTCTTTATCAGTGTTGAATATTGATTTTAAAAAATCCCATTAAAGGGGACCTATTGTGCAAAATTCACTTTTTAAATGTTTTTTTTTTACTCAACTTTGTGTATGTACTTCTTTAAAAAACAGTCCTAGGACCAAAAAATGCACCCAGGGGCATATTTACTGTAAGTAAATGTATTTTTAATGTATATTAATGACAAGTTTTATACTTCTGTCATTTTGTGATGTCACAAGCTGTACGACAACCCACCAGAACCTGCGTTCAGCCC
>NW_013953084.1:121931-123801 GCF_001266775.1 Austrofundulus limnaeus | reverse complement strand
AAACATGGTCTGGATAGCCCACAGACATACCATAAACATTTCTAGGACCCATAGTTGGTCTCCTTTAAAACCCTGAAGGAGCTCCGTGTTTATGAAACTGCAGGATGATGATGATGATGATGATGATGATGATGATGATGATGAGGTTCTACTCCACAAATCTCTGAGGAAAGCAGTTTGTCCTGAAATCTGTTTTCTCAGAATCCTCCCACACCTCTTTAATGGTGCCATCATGACAGAGAGACACCGGTTCGTAGTTTCCTTCATGGGATTTGACACGTAGAGCGAAGCAGGCTGAAACACAAACTGGTTTCCATAGAAAACAGGTCTGATGACCATTTAACAGGATGTATGTTTCTGTATCTTTATGGAGGACCGTAGATCTTCAGATTTTGTTGAGTGAAAGTGGTTTTCATTGGTCCTCCATGTGGTGCTATTGATCAGAAATGTTTCTTCATGCAGCAGTTCTAAAGTTAACAGAACAGGTCAACAGGTTCTCTGCAGTTCAGAGGTTAACCCCACCACAAACACTGAGAGGTGTGTGATTATTGTCATCACATATGGTATCATCTGGTTGGTGATCTGAACCCAGTCCATACCGAACCCTACTTTAGGACCTCATAGTGGACTGAGATGACCCCACACAGGTGGTAGGTGTTCACCTGAACCTCTCTGGCTAATATAATATTGCATTATTGTTATGTTAGAGGGGACAGAGATTTTTGAACTTTTAGCAAGTTTTTAGGTGTGTATTTATTGGAGATCTTCTCATATCTTTGGATATTTGTAAATGTACTGGATATATTTACCTTTCTAAGTCTGACGAGCAGGAGTAACACTGAAGAGTGTCTGAGGAGCACGGACAGCTGGTCTACAGAGAATCCTGTCTGTGATGGATGTAAAGAGGCAGCAGACCTGTCTAWGATTGCCCTCTCTTTGTCTGGCCTTTGAAGAGCTGTCTAAACAAATCCGGTCACCGTCTGGAAGCATGTCTAATCGACCTTTTCCAGGTAATTTACCCTCTGAGGTATTCATACAAGACAAACATGCTTGAAGAAATCGCTAACTTTGTCTAAGAGTCAAGATGTGGAGATCCACACAGGAAGTCCTGTCACCACTGGGATTCTTCTGTCTGTTGAGCAATAAAACTGATATCTGTCAGTTTATCATGCGACTCATCCAGCAGGCTTCTTCTGTCACATACAGTACCTGTAACCTGCCACATCACTTATACCTAACCTATAAGCAACATGTTACTCATAAGTTTAAAATTGGCTGCCATCGTATATCGTAGTTGCTAACTTATTCCTAATTTACGCCTAACTTAAGTGATTTAATCCAGCTTAAGTTGTCGTGAGGTTTTAGGCAGTTTTTTTAAGGGATCCACGATTAGTTGTAACATTAGACTTTATTTAATAAACATATATTTTAACTGTAAAATAAAGACTGTAAAAATACTGTAAGATGTTTAGTTTTTATCATTTTTAAACTAAAAGTTTAAAAATATATTACACGGACGGAGCCATTTTATTTCCACACAAAGCATTCTGGGTAAATGATGACGTGGATAGGTCCTCGGTGCGAGGCTGCTAGCGAGCTATATCCACCCTGAAGGTTAATCTTGGACAATATCTGATGATCGACTCTGTTATGGTAATATTTATTTAACAACAGAGACAGAAATACGTGGTGACAAGAATGAAGGTACTCCATGGGAGGATCAGCTGAGTTTTATTGCAACAGCAGGAAACACAGAGAACCTGGCCTGCCTCTCTGCCTCTCTCTGTCAGTCTCTCCACACTGCTCACTGTCTCTGTTGCACACTGTGTCTCGAGAGGCCTCATATACAGCATTCTGTCATCTTAGCAAG
>NW_013953084.1:120390-121684 GCF_001266775.1 Austrofundulus limnaeus | reverse complement strand
GTGTTAAAGTATATTTTTAAAAATAATAAAAACTAAACATCCTACAGTATTTTTACAGTCTTTATTTTACAGTTAAAATAAATGTTTATCAAATAAAGTCTAATGTTACAACTAATCGGGGATCCCTTTGAATAAATTTCCTTCCAACCGAAGTATCTGGTTCTGTGTAGTACCTACAGACGTCTAGCTTGGAACAATAAATCTCTGTAGTTTTAAAAGACACTTTGACCTAAATATGAATATCTTCATTACACTTTATACTTCAGTGCAATACAAGGCTTTTGTTTTCAAAGAAGAATGACTATATAAAATAAATTGAACTTCAAGGCATTAAGACTTTATAATGTAAAAGGCCTGAGGCCCTGGGAGGTACACAATGAGACAAATGGCACACTGCCTTCTGTTCACTGAATGAACCGCAGAACAAAAGATGCTTTTCAAACGAAGTAACATCTTCATTTGTCAGCTGTCTACAATATGTGATCTTTACAACATTTCGACTAAATTTAGCACAGTGTAAGCACACARATATTATTCTCAGACATGGTCCAGGGTGAGACTGTCACACCGCACCAGAGACTGAGTTCTGAGGTTTGGACCTGGACAATCCAGTCCTCTAAAAACTTTGTCCAGTCAGAGCAGAAGCAGGACGTCACAGTTTGGGATGGAGGCAGCAGAGGTGGGTTCTGTGGGGAGCAGTGTCCAAACCAAAGTCTGATCAGTCAAAAGGACAACCTGCATTAAAAACAGCATTTTGTTATCAGGTTGGTGGTTTTCTGTCCTCTCAGAGTCCCATCAGGTCCAAGCAGAGCCAGTCTGAGGACCTCATAGAACCGTTCCATTAGAAGCAGAGACCTGTCTCCAGGCTTGCACCTGTTGATTATTATGTTAGTGGACTGATCAGTCCAATCATTTACAATTAGTCAATGACTATTTTTCATTTGTCTCTGCTTCCTATGGGTGCACTTCCTGCTCTGGGCTCCAGTTCATGTTGTACCTGACCTGCTGCAGTCTGCCCACCTGTGACCAACACCTGATGTCTCTATGGAACAGAACCATCACATTGGGACCATCACAAATTATGAAACACATGGAATGGACCAAACTTCAGGTCATTTTTGTCATCTAAATTGAAAAAAATACAAATATGGAATTTAAATAAAATCACGTATTAACATGGAGGATGTATGCTTACTAATAAAAATGTGTGTGTGTGTGTGTGTGTGTGTGTGTGTGTGTGTGTGTGTGTGTGTGTGTGTGTGTGTGTGTGTGTGTGTGTGTGTGTGTGTGTGTG
>NW_013953084.1:118375-120221 GCF_001266775.1 Austrofundulus limnaeus | reverse complement strand
GGATCTGTGTTCGACTACTCCACCTAGGCTGCATTTTTGAGCACAGATCCACTGAGAAACTTGCTGTTTCAGCAACATTTAATTCAAAAACTGTACTTTTGAGGTTAAACAGATGTTCATAATTAATTTAAGTAAATTACAAGTTAAAAGGGGCATGGACATTTCTCTTTTTTGTATCGAAAAAAATGTCGAACCGTGAGACTAAAGTATCGAACAGAACTGAACCAACAACTTTTTAACATTATTACAAAAATTTTATTTTATCTCACAATCCAGCAAATCAGGTAAAAAAGCTCTCACTAATAAAATTATTATTTTACTGTAAAATAAGAAGAGAATAAAGATAATACAAGTCGATTTATTAAATCAAATATTACTGAAAAATTCAAAGTTTATCTTCTTAGTTCCTTAGTTTGAAAGTTGGTTAGCCGTCACGAGAAGAATCCATTAAATCCAGTGACAAAAAGAGAAATTATTAAACTACTTCACATTTAAAGTATTACCTTAGGAGCCAGATTTAACAAAGACAAACAGACAAATTATCCAAATAATCACACAGAGCAACTTTGCATTAAGTTTAAAAAGTTTTTTAACCACAAATAAATAAATAAAAAAACCTAAAGTGAATTATGGTGATTTGAGTGAAATGTCTGTCATACAGTATGTGTAATACGCTTCTCCTCACATCAGCTCAGCAGATTTCTGCTCACTTTTTTTCCTAAACACTATGTGAGATGTTTACCGACCAGAGTCAGAACAAACACTGACTGGTCTTTGCACACATTTCATGGAACAGTTTGAGCTTTAAATAAATGGAAAATACATTCAGCAATAATCTTTTCAGAACAACTTCTTAGATTTTTTTACTATTATTATTTATTATCTGTGGTTCTGGTACTTGTGCTTGTACCACAAACACACAGCAGCTCCTCGTGTGACTGGTGTGAGGGTGTCAGCACTCTAGGCCCACTCTGCTTGAACTGCAGACCTCTGTGCCAGGAACAGATGCTGGTGGCCGGGCAGGGGGGCTAAAAGTGGCTTCAGTGGGAGCACAGCAGATCTTGTGGACTTTGTGGGAACAAGCAAAATCCTGAAGAAGACGTTTCTTTTACCTCACTGAAATGAACACAGCAACATCACTTTGCTGGGATAACATGGACCTGCAGCACACAACTCATAGTCAACAGATTTTCGGTTACTGTTTATGTTAATGTCAAACATGGTGCTATTTGTTTTAAAGCTGGATTTATACCCTGTGAGAAGAGAGGAAAGCTGCTCTCATAGTTCTCCAGTGGTGGATCTAGGATTTTTCTGAGTAAGGAATCATCAAGGGGCCACAATTTTCATAGAGGGGCCAAGTCTTTGTTCCTTTCACACAAATCAACAGTTTTGGTAAGGTGTTTACATTTAACCAGCCATACATATTCAAAGTTGTAATGTAATGTATTTTCTTTGAATAGGGTACCACTTTACAATAAGGCTCCTCTTATAGATGGCTTTTAAAGAGTTTATAGATAGGTGATTAATTGATCTGTAAACGCTTTATAATTGATTAAAAAGTGTTTATTTTGCATTAATTAAGGTAAATAAAAGAGACTAAACCTTCTGGTTTAGTACCAAACTGAACACAACCTGTTTGGGTATTAAACATTTCAGACTAGTTTACTACCTCGTAGCACAATAATGATTAGGAAACACATATTTTAACATAAAATAATGTACTGTATTACTGCATTATAAATATCCACAAATATTAAAGGGATCCTTATTGTACAGTGTAAAACTGTACATTGTTTTAGATTGGGGTGGATTATTTGGTACATTAACATGATGTTTTTTTTTTTTT
>NW_013953084.1:111056-117432 GCF_001266775.1 Austrofundulus limnaeus | reverse complement strand
ATAGACACACAACACAACACAACATTTCTGCTTTAGTTATTCTTTTGTCGAATTTCACACCTGTTGAGAAGAACTCGAGAGTTAGTCAAATTAATATTTATCTGTGTTTTAGATGATCATACCACTGTGTCGTGTCTACCTTCTGAACAAACTGTTTTTTGTAGTTGGGCAGAAGAGGGTGGTGCTCTGAGTCAGGAGCTGTTTTAGCATTAAAAATGCCTGTTCACCCTCCTGAGTCCAACTGATCTTGTCTGTCATGGCCTCTGTAAAAATGGTGGGACTGTCTGTGAAACCCTGGGGGAGTCTTGTGTATTTGTTTTTTGGCCCTCTGTTGGTGAAAGCAAACCAGAACTGTGAGTCTTTGTGTAGTGTAACAGAGAAAAAGGCGTTACTCAAATCAATAACTGTGAACCAACGTGCGTCAGAGGCAACATTGTTCAGGAGAGTGTGGGGGTCAGGCACATTGGCGGCGTGGGTCACAACAGCTTTGTTTACTGCCCTCAAGTCTTGCACTAAACGCCATGTTTTCTTATTTGCTTTAGGGACAGGAAAAATAGGTGTGTTACATGGAGATGTGTTAAGTGGTGCAATAATGCCCGCTGACAATAAATCATTTATTACTGTAGACACACCTTCTTCTGCCTCAGGTTTAAGTGTGTATTGTCTGATAGTAGGGCCTCTGATTGTCACAAGGGGTGGACAGCAGGTTGGCCTGAGAGTAAAAAGGTGAGTGGCATCTGCCAAAAAGCTACTTCTGGGTCAGTACATTCAGCCATTTTGTTCCTGTAGCCAATTTTTACACAGTGAAGCAGTTTTCAGTCTCGGGCCTGTTGTGGTAGAACAGGAATTGCTGTAGAAAAGGAACGTCTGTCAGTGTATAGGAAGTCGGTGGCCATAGGCTGTATAGGCAGAGCTGTGAAAGATGTTAAGTAGTACACATCTAGGTCAGGGTTAAGCAGTGCCATAGTCACATGTTGGCCAGTCCATGGGACTTCGTCTTGCGGGTCAGTCAGGGTGTTTTTTGCCATTATCAACAAATCAGTGGTTAAGGTGGGGGATGTCTGCTGCCATGGGTCAACGTCTAAGGACGCATAGACTGTTGGATCTGTCTGAGATAAAAACACTCCTTCCAAATGTGCTATTACTTTCATTCCTGAGGAGGTGGGAACAATGCCTAGATTTAAAGAGTGCATTAAATCTCGGCCCAACAGATTAATGGGGCATTCAGGGAACATTATGACAGAGGCAGTAATGGTCCTACCTGTGTCATAATGGGTCACTGTTGTAGGGGTGGACAGGAGTTTGCGATGTGTCTGCCCGTCAGCAGACAAAACCCAAACAGAGTCACTTGAGGGTTTCAGTCCTAATCCTGCATCATTAATGACTGTGGTAGTCGCCCCGGTGTCACATAAAAATGTGATTTTATGACCATTAATTAACAAAGTAGTAGATGGTGGGCTTTTAAGGGAACTGAGCATAGTCACTGCACTGCAAATGTCTACTGTTGGTTCTGCAGCATGGGGGTGAACTGTGTCAGGGCCTAGTCATGCAWKTTGGGGGCCACTGGATCTGGACCTGTCCTGGTTTTTTGGACATTGTCTAGTCCAGTGGTTGGGGTCTCCACAGAGCCAGCATCCCTCAGAACCCATGAAAGGCAGAGTTCGACCTCTGGATGCCTCTCTGCGGCCTCTGCCTCTGTTTTTGCCACGCCCCCTGCCTGTGGGCCGGGGTTGTGCATCATGATAAAAAGTAGAAGTGGTTATTTTATCTTTCTGAGTCTTTTTTTAACTTCTCTGCATGTTTGAGCCATTCCATGGTTTGTGGAACATTGGCTGAGGGTAGATTTACCTGCCATGTCTCAACTTTCAATGTACACTTAAGCCCTTCTGCCTTCCCCTTGTCAATAAACTGCAAACTATCTGCATGTTTCTGAAACATAAACTTTTCATTTCCCTCTAAAGGTTTATTTTTGCTCTGCTGCTTACCCATGATATGAACTTGGAACAATTAAGCTTAAGGAGAAACTAGTTTAAATCTGTTAAACTGAATGGTAAAATTACCCTATGTTCTAACACTTCCTTCCACTTATCTAAATATTGCAAACACTCCGAGTGTTTTTGAAGCATAAACTTCTCAGAGGAGGGATGTGTTGGGTCACGCACATGTACTGATGGGTTAACAAATATAGTTACTAGTGGATCAATAGCTATTTCTATATCTTTACTTTTATCAATTTATAATGTTGTTATATAAAAATAAAAAATAATTTTATGCTCTGCGTTGTTTTAATGTGATATATCCCAGTAAATGAAATTCAGCTGGATTTCTAGTAAAAAATAAAAAACTTTATCTCAGAAGTACAGCCTCAACTATAACCTTGCCTCAAACCCAAACAAGCACCAGAGCTCGACCCTGAGCCGACACTCTGAGCAAAACACTGACAACTTCTTAAATTCTTTCCCAGAAGGTTATTTGCTCTTCTAAAATGGAACTTATTATTATTATTATTATTATTACTCACTAGCAGTTTTATTTGCTTAGTTAAATTTATTTTTAACTAAAAACTGTTCTTATATATTTTATTTTACGCTTATTATTTATTTTTTAAAACTGATGACCTCAACTGCTCTCCATACATTCTCACAGCGGCAAGTTGCAGCTGTCTCGTCTTATCTCTAAATGGAATGCAGCAGCCCGCTGCTTCAGACAGGGAGATGGAAAAAAGGAAAACGATACTGCTTTTACTTGTCAAAGAACTTTAACCTTATAACCAATGGTAGATTTATTAATATATTTAAGCTCCTGATAAGTTCAGCCACCTTTCAAGAGGGGGTCGGTTCACTTCCGCTTCCGACTGGTCACGGAGCTGCTCACAGTGGACCGACCTTTTTGACTGAATTAATATCAGCAGCATCTAATATTACAGTCCTCAATAGACAGTTGAGCAAAAATATTCACAAAATCACTCGTGCGTTGCCACCATTAGGTTTCAGAGTGACTTTGATCGGATTTTCACTGCCGTCTCAGACACACGGAAGTTATACACACACACACACACACATACAGCCACACACAGCCACACACACACAGCCAAACACACACACACAGCCAAACACACACACACACACAGCGCTGTTTCCTAAATTTAACCTTTTTACATCTATTCCTCAATTCTTGACACAGCACGAAGGCATTTATTGTCAAAATTGTCTCTGTTCAGCAAGGCCCGACGGCACTCACAGCACACAAATACGTATTTCACTGTTATCTCAGATAACAACACACTAGCGCTTTCTCATCAGCCACTCGCTTACACAAGACGAGTAAACCTCATACTTACTCGCAATCTCTGATGTCTGTTAGTAAGTGTGGATGGAGATAAACCGACACTGACAGAGTGGATCAGGATCRTCGGCCCGTGAAGAAACGCGGTCCTCCGGGTCTTTCCTCTCAGACTCCTGGGTCTGGTCGACGCGTCCTCCCCCTCTCGTCAGTGTGGGATTTATTCCAAGAGGGTCACGGCACCAATAATGTTCATTTTTTTTTTAACCTAAGAACTCACAAAAACACAACAACAACCCCGCCGAACATATTAAACAATGACAACAGAGACCAGTAAGATTTTTTGACTCACTTTGCAAAGGAGAAAATTCAGTGATACTTAACTTTGCTCGAAAGCTTAGTGAAGCACAGAGAAGTTTCTGACCTCTGGGGGCGTGAACAGTCGTTTTATTCACACACGTAGGAATGAAGTCACACAATGTTACAACAAATCAGAGATCAGTTATGTGGTTTGTCATAGGCATAGGAACCAATCAAAACTCTTGTTGCTGGGGTTTAATATGTGAATAATAGTAAAAACAACACAGACTTGTTTTGTCTTACCAGCTCTGCTTTAGAGCAGTTTCTGTCTGCTGCACTCTGTGGACACGCCATGATGAATAATACATTTGTCACATACCTCAAGACTTTATTTGAAACACCTTAAGAAGTTTAATAAATTCAATAAAACTCTATCACAAAGAGAGGAATGTTGTCCCTCGGAATAATGTCTAAAATTAAATTAAGATATAACGCGGGACATAAAGTTAGAAGGTTTATTACAACCTGGCAGTCATAATGGGTCGATGAGGGTTGGACCTGCAGTCAACACCGGTCCTTGCTGTCCGTCGCCGAGATGATCCTCTTTTTAACGTAGTCCATTGCTTTATTGGCATCCAGGAATTCCTTGCTTTCCTCCCCATGAGAGATGCGAAGCCGTGCAGGAAAAAGCAGGCCATAGCAAACATCACGTTGGTTGCGAAGAATCCTCCTCACCTCCGTAAATGCCACTCGAGCCTTGGCCACAGCTGCCATGTAGTCAGATGTGATGATAATCGATGTCTCTTTAAAACAAAGAGGACCACGACTCCGAGCCCGACGCAGTATTTCCACACATCCTTGATAATAGTGCAGCTTAGCGACAATAACCCGCAGCTTATCGCCTGACCTGTTTCCACCTGGAGAGCGATGGGCTCGGTCCACCAGTGACTCTTTATATCTGTAGAACCTCTGCTAGCAGTTTAGCCACTGCTGAAGTGGAGCTGGATTCTGGCGTCTCAGGAACTCCAATAATCCGCACATTGCACCTTCTCATGCGCCCTTCCATATTGTCACACTTCTTTTTGAGCCCAACGACTTCTTCTTTCATTTCCAACACCGTGGTGCGCAGGGCAACAACCTCATCGGACCAGGTCGACAAGGCACCCTCCACTTCTTTAACGCCCTGTTTAATGTGGTCCAGATCTGCGCGCAGTAGCATCATGCCATTAGCCATCTCCGCTCTCACCGCTTGCAGCTCCCCTTTAATAAGAGTGAACTCTTCAGCCAAAGCCGCTTTTATATTGGATTTGATCACAGCTGAGAGATCGGTTTTTATAGCGGCAAGAATGTCAGACCTCAAGGAGAGTGCGTCCGCCTCGCTGTGGGAGGGAGGAGGGCGCCGAAACTCCGGCTTTAGCTGCAGTCATCTACAAGGTGGCGTCAGGCCTAGCAGTCGTCGAGCTAGAATGTTTGCCTTTCCTCGAGTTTGTCGCCATTATTCTACTCTTCCAGGCAAGAATCACTCAGGGGTCAAGTCCGGACGGACCAAATGTTCAAAACAGCAAGGACATTTAATTTAGAACCACAAATGGAACAAGTTGGTGCAGGAGCCCACGCGACACACGTCTCACTCCTCCGCCATCTTGCCCCGTCTAGTGACTTATCTTTTGACTGTACCGTCTGCTGAAATAAACTTTATCTAACATTACACAATGCTAATCTGCAGCTACTGTGTTATGTTAGCTTGCTAGCTATTTATACCTCACAGAAAGAGTGCAACATAATTTACATGTAACATTATAACAAAATACATAAATATTTGAGGAGCACTTGTGTAGATAAAGTATGGGCAAGACATGATAGTTAAAAATATATTGTTGATGTTCTTACCTGTGACAGCAGCATAGTTTCACTCAGTTCTTTTTGTCTGTGACCCGCCCCACACTCGTCCTGTTAACAAGCATGCATCAGAGCCGTGCTGTGTGGGAGGAGCTTAGGAAGGTGAGCTGAAGCTTAACAGAGAGTAGGGGGAGGGACCTGAAGGTTGTATCTCTTCAAATTTTTTCTAAGTTCAGGGTTTTCCAGAAACTTCATACAGCAGCTTAAGGAAAGCTTCTGATAAACTTGATCACAAATCTAAGTCTAATTATGAAGTGAAATTAAATATCTGACAGTGATCATTACACAGTGTGGCTATAATTCTTCACTTCACCATCTGTGTCGCAGCTTCCAGTCTCCAAAATGAGCTTACGCATGGGTCAGAGTCGGCTGAGAGAACGCATATTTTCACATAAAGTTTGAGTTTTATAAATCACAACCTTCACGTGAAAAATGGCGAATGCAAGTTTCTGGCCCTGTTTTTTGCGACACAAGCTTTATTTTTTTAATACTATAGTAAGGAACAAAACAGAAAAAGTAGAAGAGAAATATAAGAACAGTAAAGAGAGAAACCGATAGAAATTATACAACATGTGAAATGAACTCCAAAAACACACAGGACACCACACCTGACATCTGACCATGCAAATAAAGAGAACAAACAGCCAGTAACCAAACTTAAACACATGTATGTACAAATACCCATCTGCACATACATAAACATATATACACACACATATACACACACATATACACATCCACACCTATGGACAATAATTATAACCTCGTTAATTAATATACACAAAACACACACACCTATACACAAAATCAGGCACATAAACATACAAACATACACATATACACTCATGCATGTATACATATATACCTACACACACACACACACACACACACACAC
>NW_013953084.1:98081-107595 GCF_001266775.1 Austrofundulus limnaeus | reverse complement strand
GTTCTTAATTACCAGCTGATATTAACTTGCACTGACAAGGGGCAGGCTTGTTTTCTAATTACTGAGAGAGTTCAGCTGGTGTCTTGGCTTTCCATGCCTTTTTTACACCTCCCTTTCTTCATGTGTTCAATACTTTTTCCCTGTGCCATTCCATATTATTACAAATAACTTCATTTCTGGACATTTATGGTTTGATTTCTTTGTATGTATGGATCACTTGGGTTGTTACCAACATCTGGTGAAAATTTCACGTCATTAGCACCTCTAGTAATATATTTACTGAGAAAAATGTTGACGTGTTCAATACTTATTTTACCCGCTGTATGTAAACTTTTGACTGCATTAGTTCTGTTTGGTTGCTGTTATTTTGTTCTCGTCACCAGAGGGCGCCAATGTTACAGGATAGAGCAGAAGAGACTGAGTTAGGATGGACAGTAAAAACTGAAAGAGATGTTTAATAAAATGAAGTTTCATTAGTTGCTGGAATCAAACGTTTAGTTTAAATCATCTTGTTACCGTCTTACTGTCAAACATAATAAAAAGGTTGTGACTGAATTTAATCTGATCATTTCCGAGTTTTAGTGATAAATGTTTAGTGTGGATTTTTGTTAGTAACTCTCTCAATAATATACAGTATGAATATATATCAGCTTTTAGTTTAGTGTTAAAGTTCATATTTTGTTATAAAAACATGTCCTGGATGACAAGAGCTCTGTAGTCATCTTGGTCCAGGTATTATCTGAATGTTCTGTTGGAGTTACACAGTTGTTACAATGTTTTAAGATGTTGAGATAATTATTATGATATAACTGTTTTTATTGTTTTACTCTAATTTTTAGTTATTTTGACAGTGCAGGACATTTTTACATTTTCTTTTTTTTAATCTAATATAAACAGTTTTATGAATGTGTGAATGAATTAAGGAATTTGAATAATAAATGTGAAAGTAATTGTATTAAAATAGTTTAGTAGTTTAGTTGAAACATGTTCTTGGGATTAAACCTACATAAACATGCAGACATTTTGACTTATATATGAAGCAACTATTATTAAAGTTATTAATGTGACATATGAATAACTTTTTAATATGAAATTTGAAGAAAATTTGTTGTAAAAGGTTTAAAATGAATGATTCTTGTTTATAAAATGTTTAAATATTTTTGTTGCAGCTGCAAACAAAATGTTTTTGTGATCTATTTGTTTTACTAAGTAAAAGTCAAAGATTAAATGAAGAGAGAAATAAAAACCTCTGTAAATCTACAGACGTGTTTTAAAGTCAGCAGAAATAAAGTAGAGTTTATTGTTGGCCCCTCATCATTGAGGTGGGGCTGTGTGCAGAGGGGACCAGTGTTCTGGTTTCTGAGCATGGAGCTGGAGGATGAGCTGTCCTGGAGCACCAACACCAAAGTGCCACTTCAAAAGCTCCATCAGAGGCTGTTTTTCCTGAGAAACCTCAGTAAAAAGCATCTTTAGTCAAATCTGCTCCTCACCTTCTACCACTGCTCCTTCAGAACGTACTCACGTACAGACTGGTGGTCCGGCAGCTGCAGCCCCTCAGAAAAGAATGTGCTCCACAGGCTCATCAGCTCAGACATCTGTTAGTTTGTCCTCTTCTATGGGACAGTCAGACAGTGGAGGACATTTCAGACTTCACATGCAGTATTCTCTCCTCCATTAAAGTGTTTGTGCAGCTCTTGTGTCATAGACTCTACAAACACAGAGAAAGTTCAGCTCAGTAGAACTCCTGGAATGTGAGAGAATGAATACACCACCATTCGTCAACTAATTAAGAAATGACGTCACACAAAAGTGACAGGTGCCACGCCCCTTTAGGGCGGGACATCGGTATATGGTCAACTTCTGGTCTGTCCTTCCTGTAGGACCACCATATATGGTCAACTTCCGTTTCGTGACTTCTTCTTTTGATTTACCGTAACTATCCCCCTCCATCATCCCCCTCGACTTCCAGTAACCCCTACCCTCCCTTTTCCCCCTCGATTTACTGTAACCCTAGCCCCCTCTTACCCCCTCGAATTACTGTAAGCCATGACCACAACATCATGTTTTTGTGCAGACGTTTTATTGCAAAAGAGTTTGAGCTGACATGAAGCCTATTCTGTTGACCGCAACATCCTGTTTTGAGCAAATGTCCACAGCCCATCTGTCTGCTCTCCCTCCCTCTCAGGGGTTCGTGACTTCCTGCTTCGCTGAAGCTGACAGGCGGTGAAACTTGTCATCAAAAATTAACCATCATCCAATCAGCGGATAGGGTTAGGTTTTAGACCCACCCCTCAGACAATCAGATCCCACCTTTCTCTCTCTCTCTCTCCCCCCTCTCAGTGTCAGTCAGTCAGTCGGCGTTTGACCCTGGAAACATTTAGTTTTTGAGTTTCAAAGGTGCGTGGTTTAAAAACTGTTTTTTTGTGTTGAACAAGAATGCCTTTGATTGGAGTCGAGAAAGCTACTGAAAATGGTGAGCATGATCAATTAATCTTTTTTTTTAAAAAGTTGTCTAATTCTAAAAAATGTATTTTTTATTCAGAATGGGAAGAATTAATTTTACCGGACGAACTATGTAAGATTTACACTTTCTGTATGTGAATTATTATTTTTATTTGTATTGTGATTAATTTTATTAATTTTATTTTTTTTTAAAAAACACAGTATCCTTCTAAGGGGACGGGTTTCAGTCAGACCCTGGTACGAGTCCTATTCAGAATCTACAGAGTTCTCAAGATCCAGGTGGGTTGTGTGTAAGATTATATAAATAATCTGTGTTTATTATTTTTAATGATTAAGGTTTTAATATTTTTCTTTTTTTATAAAAAATAAAAAGCAGCTTTCCGTGTGGTTCAGCCCGAACCGCTCCCAGCCACAATGCCTGACCATACCGAACCGAACCATCCGTTACCCACACAGACAGACGCGGCCCGACAGAATCCTAACCAGGCCTTCACAGTACCGAGCCTCCACGTCAGAAGGAGCAGGTTCGAGAGAGCACTCCGATGCAGAGCGGACCTGCATGGGTATCTGTCAACAACAACAAGAAGAAGAAGTGAGTATATTTTTTATATTTTTCAACACTGACACACACGTGTTTTTTTTAATTAGGAAAAGTTATTTATTATTTTTTTTATTTTTAGATCATTCGTCCAGTGTCGATGAATTGAGGAGCCACTGTCTTCAAACCATCCTGCATTTAACTGAACTTTCCATAAGATTGTTTGAGCAATAAAATAGATGAAAAATGTCTAGTTTGTCAAATAATACTGTTCATGCTGAAATAAATTATTTTCTCGAGTTAGAACAGGCTTTACAAAATCTTATTCAACAGAACTCTCCGCCAACCTCAGAAGCTAATGCCATTTCAGTTCCAAGTCAATCATTACAAAATGTTTTAAACAGCACTGAGCAGAATTCACCTCCTGGTTCACCAGATCATATAGAATCTCTAATGCAAGCATTGCATGACAAAATTGCGAGACAACTGTCTGATCAGGATCGCTTCGAATCTCTTCAAATTCACAGCACAAATTTGGATCAGACTCCAATCGGTTTACTTGTTAACGCTTTAAATAATTCATTATCTGAACTTAGAAACGCTACCGCTTCAGATGCTGCTGCTGCTGCTGATGAATACACTCAAAACAACACACCCGACACCACGCAATCAACGCACTCTGATTTATTTAGTATTTTTGATGATGTGTTATTAGCATTATGAACCGCGTGCTCCCAAGAACAAGACCCAGTCTCCTCTCCTGAGGCTACTTTATTAAATTCTGCTCCTCACAGCCACAGCGCAATCTAGCACGCTGCAGGGATTCGCGCTCATTCACCTCCCTCCTCCTCCTCTCCCACCCCCGGACCTTCACACGCTCCTTCGCCACCCTCCTCTCCAGGACCTTCATCCGGTCCAGATCAAAATGAAATATCTCGCGAAAGATTTTATAATTATGAAATCACAAGATGACTCTTCATTCCCCCGTCTTACGAGCCCCCGAGCCTGGCCGATTTTTACACTCAAGTCATGAATATTTTGTCAGAATTGTCTGAAAGAACTGCTTCGTTAACAGAGCGGGGTGATTTTGTTCAGCTGGAGCTGTCAGGACACGGGTCTGCGCGTCACATCGCTTTCGCTGTAGGAGGAGGAGAAGATGAGCATGAAATTTCTGAACATTTCACTGATTTTCTCGATGAATTAATCCAATCAAATGCGCAAATTGAAGCCGACGGAACGTTAGAGGCACCGTTCAAATTGTCAGAAACCAGAGAGGTGGGTCAAAACGTAAACTCAGCAGGACTCTGGATGTTGAACTTTTACATAAAAAAGACAACATTTTTATTTAGTTGAAAATCAAGAAAATAACATATGTTTTTCCCTCAGTTTAGCTCACGTGTCCAACCCCATGTTCACAGACGCGCAGGCTTTAAAAACCGCTTTACAATGGCATGCACAGCTCGGGTTCTCAGTTCACGCACCTGTGGCATTATCAGACGTAATTAAATTGGAACGTTTGATAAAACGGAAAATCATTGTTTTTTATAGACCTTCCCCAGATGCAGCGTTGACTAAATTTGAAACAGACTTCTCAGACCGCAGCAGACCGGTTTTTCTGTTTTTAATGAATGAACATTTTTATAGGGTGAAAAATATAAAATGTTTCCTAGGTGTGAAAAACTTTTGCTATTTCTGCTTCACGTCTTTTGAAAATCAGCACATGCATCAGTGCCAAGGCTTTTGTGGGATGTGTTATCACACCTCGTGCATTCTGTGCGAAGCAGAACCATTTAAATGTCAGTAGTGTCACAGAACCTGCCGCAATGCAACCTGTTTTCAGAATCATTTGATCCCCATAGAAAGACCCGCTGTTAAGAAATTTGTCAGTCAATGTCAACTGTACAAGAAATGTCTTGATTGTAATCTGATTTACTGAATCCCGTTAACTGGGGGGCATGCCCAAAGTCACAAATGCACTTCTCGAAAATGCTCAATCTGCTCTGAAAAGCTGGATCCAAGATGTGATGTAAGTCGCGGCAATCATTCGTGTTACATTCAGCCCACCTCAAGTGATAAATATCTCCACAATAAAATAATATTTTACAATTTTGAAACCTTTCTGAATTCAGAAAAATTACACATCCCGTTTCTGGTGTGCACAAAGAGCTTGTCAGGGTCCGTTTGGTGTTCGTACGGGCTGGACTGTGTGAGAGACTTTCTGTTAAAATTTCGAAGGCCTCTGTACACCGGTTACACATTTATTGCACACAATGCGCGTGGTTTTGATTCATACATCATTCTCAGTTGCATGACAGAGCTTGGTATAATGCCGAGCATAATTATGCAAGGTTCCAAGGTTCTGTGCTTCACAGATTCTGATTACAATTTGAGCTTTCAGGACAGTCTATCTTTCCTGACGATGAGACTGAGCACTTTTCCTCAAGCGCTGGGTTTCCCCGACTGTTCAAAAGGTTATTTTCCACACAAATTCTCCTCTCTCGAGCATTTAAATTACATAGGAACGTTTCCGGCCGCGTCCCATTATGAAGTGGATAAAATGCCTCCCGCCCAGGTGGAAAAGTTCAACGCTTGGTACGCTGAAGCCAGTCAGAAAACATTCCATTTTGAAAAAGAGTCCATATTTTATTGTAAAAATGATGTGGACATTCTGCTGAAAGGCTGTTTTAAATTTAGACAGCAGTTTTTTAATGAAACCGGCGTGGATCCGTTCAAGCAAACAACAATAGCGCCATCCTGCATCAGAGTTTATCAGAGCAACTTTCTGAAGCCTAACACTCTTGCCATTCCAAGCCCCACGGACTACACGCATCATAAGACGTTTTCTAATGCATCCATTCAATGGCTGGAGTGGATCGCGTACAGTAGAAAAATACATATTGCTCACACGCTTAACGTTGGAGAGAAAAAAGTGGGAAAGTACTTTGTGGATGGCTTTGCGCAGGTGGCTGGGGTGCACAAGGCCTTTGAATTCCTTGGGTGTTTTTTCCATGGGTGTCCAAAATGTTTTGCGCCTCAGTCCGAGTGTCCGTTAAGACACGTTCTGTTCGAAACCAAATACGAAGCCATGAACAAGAAACTGTGCGCTTTAAAAAAACGATCACAAATTAAAAGTGGAAGTAATCTGGGAACACGAGTGGGAAAATATGAAAAAAACAGACCCCACTCTCTGTCAGATCCTACAGAATTACAATGCGCCCGAACCATTACGTCCTCGCAATGCTTTATACGGGGGACGCACCTGCACGGTCAGGCTGCTTTTCAGCGTGCAGCCTGATGAAACGGTGGAATACATGGACTTCTGTTCTCTGTATCCCAGCGTGAACGCTGAGGGGGTTTATCCATTAGGACACCCTAAAAAAATCTACAGAGATTTTGATGAACCTGAAAACTATTTCGGGTTCATCAGAGCGACGGTAGAGCCACCATGAAAATTGTCTTTCCTGGTCCTCCCATTTAAAACCTCACACGGCAAGCTGGTGTTCACTCTCTGTAGAACTTGCGCCGAGACAAACAATCAGCACACATCCTGTTTCCACAGCCAGCAGGACAGAACGCTCACAGGTGTCTGGACAACAGTGGAGTTTAATGCCTCCCTGGCCGCTGGCTACAGAGTGTTAAAGATTACACAGGTCTGGCATTTTGAGCAAAAGAGTGACAAACTCTTTATCGATTATATTAATCGATTTCTGAAAAACAAACAAGAAAGCAGCGGATTCCCCCCGAAAGTAACGGACAAGGAGGGTAAACAGAAATACATTCGCGATTATTTCACACACCAGGTTATTCAGCTGGACCGTGAAAAAATTCAACAGAACCTGGCGAGAAGGCAGGCTGCAAAATTGTGTTTAAATAGCTTCTGGGGAAAGTTTACACAAAGGAGCAATCAGACACAGACCACCATTGTGAAAGAACATGATCAGCTGTTTGACTTTCTGTTTTCAGGAAAATATAAAGTCTCCTATTTTCACTTTCTGAACACCGAAGCGGTCCTGATCCAGTGGAGTTTTAATAAACGCTGCATTTCTCCTCCAGATAGGACTGACAACGTTTTCATTGTTGGGTTCACCACTGTGCACGAGCGTCTGAAATTGCTGAAACCTCTCCAGAAATTAAGAGCGAGAGTGTTGTATATGGACACTGACTCGCTTATTTATAACACAAAACCGGGTGAAGAAACGTTACCGGTGGGAAATTATTTAGGCGATCTTACGAGTGAACTCTCCCCAGGAGATTCAGTCCAAGAATTTGCATCTACAGGTCCAAAATCGTACGTGTACAAAATGAGACAAGGGAAAGTCGCATTACGCGTCAAGGGGATCACACAGACTCGTGAATCCTGCACAAAAGTCAATTTTGACGGAATCAGTCAGCTTGTGGAGGGGTTTCTGGCTGGAAATGAAAGCTGTCATGTTGAAATTCCACAACAAAACATAACGCGTGACAAGACAGGTTTTCTGCTTAAAACTTCAAACTTTAAAAAAACGTTCAAAGTAGTTTACGATAAACGTAGATTATTTAGTAACGGAACAATGTTGCCTTTTGGTTACTGATGTAAAAAAAATGTCACTCATGCAAGTGGAACAGGTGGATTTTGACCCTAGACTCAAGACCCCGCTCAGCTGCATTCTAGCAGGGCCCAGCAGATATGGCAAATCTTATTTTGTAAAAAAACGTCTTAGAAAATTGTCAGAGTATTTTAAATAATGTGCCTGAAAATATTGTATGGGTGTACGACACACATCAGTCTATTTTTGATGATTTGATGAAAATGAATAAAAACATTAAATTTATCAAAGATTTGCCTGATTCTTTTGAAGATCCTGTATTATTTCCTTTTAATAAATCACATTTAGTGATTTTAGATGATGTTATATTCCAGGCTGCTGATAATTTGGAAGTTGTTAAAATATTTACACAGTATCGCCATCATAGAAATATGGGTGTATTTTTTTCTTACACAAAACATTTTTCAACAGGGTAAACACAGCAGGACAATCAGTTTGAATTCAAATTACATCATGTTATTTAAAAACCCTCGAGACAAACTGCAGGCAGCGGTCTTAGCACGACAAATGTTTCCAAAACAACAAATGTTTTTTCTGGAATGCCTTCAGAATGCCACGGCCTCCAGCGCATATGGGTATTTATTAATCGATTTAATACCGGCCTGTCCAGATGAGCTGCGGCTCCATACGGGGATATTTCCATGCGATAAAAATATAGTGGTTTATATTCCCAGGAAGGCTTAAAATAAACTAGTTTATTTATTTATTTTTTATTCAGAATGTCTGCACGATTAAAAAGAAACGCRCATTTGCTCAGAGCGCTTATGAATTCAACACCTCAAAAGAGAAGAGTGATTTTGAAGCGCGGCTCCACAGATTTCATAAACTCAATTTGTGAACTAGCTGAACGTTCTGAAAGGCAATATTCCTCTCTCACCTGCTCAGTTTAAAACCTTAAAGAAGCGTAAAACACCATTCGTATTTTAGCTGATAAAAAAATTGGAGTCAATAAAAAACGAAAACTTCTCAGCACACAAAGCGGAGGATTTCTCCCGCTGCTAGCAGTCGCAGCCCCGTTAATAGCTGAATTGATATCCGGTCTCATGAAAAGATAGTTAAAACCATGTCTTTAAAACACTCTCAGAAAATGTATTTAATATCTCCACATCAACTGGACAATTTGAGTAAACAGCCACCGCCACCGCCGCTGATTCCTATCAGACAAACTGCACTGTATGATTTGCACTCACACATGCGTGAAATTCTGGATGATCCAGGATTAGATTTTTAGGAAAAAGCACGAAAATACGAAACGTTGCTGCAGAAATATTTAACTCTAAACAAACAATGTCAACTGGAAAAATCGGGCACCGCCACACTGAAGCCACACGATGGCAGCAGCGATCCATCTGTCAAAGAAACTGATCAGGTTCTGCATGATGTTCTGAGAAATCTACCTCAGCGAAATCGAAACAATGCTGAATATATTCTGAATAAATTAATCGAAGTTGACGGAGGCTGGACGTCAAATGGTGAATTTGTTTATAAAGGCAATGAGGTGAGCGGGTCGCACATTATCGATCTGGTCAAACAGTTGACACTGACCTTGAAATCCACCCATCCGCCAGTAGGGTGGGACGAGTTCTTATTTGCCTTATCTCAGGTCAATTTACCTATAACGTGCGTGATGAATCCACACGTGCGAGAACAGTATAAAAGCGTTAAATCAGGGCAGAAGAAGCGTAAAAGTAGCAGCGTTATCCTTTTGCCCACCTGGACATTGAAACAGGATTCCTCTGACAGCTCTCCACCATCGCACTCTGGAGTCCGTAAACGGAAAAAAAAGAATGGAACTTTACCGATAAGAAATCTCCGACCCTCAAAATGGCTCTCTTTTGCTTAATAGATTTCTGTAAAAAGATTATTCGTTATGCCGAATGTTTCTGTACGTGCACAATAAAATGCTTACTTGAACTTATATAATCTC